>NC_057813.1:92774576-93074576 GCF_018294505.1 Triticum aestivum | reverse complement strand
TATTTTCTTGTCCGAACTTATGGTATCATCATCACTGAACCTACATGGTTTATGTAGCTGAACCAAAATAAACTTTTACCCAAATAAATGTGAACACTAGGACATTTGTACAATAATTGAATCTAATGCCAATATTGAATTTGCAGGTTCCATACGCAAGCTAGCTACGAACATCAACTTTACTGATCCTAAAATCAATCACCACCACAAGAACACAATAAAGTTCTCCAAATGGTTGCTCGAGGAAGAGCTAGCTGCTGAATCTGACCACATTTACAGCTTGGAGCAGCCAACCACCAGTTTGTAGAGGGATTTAGCAACGTCGGCGGGAGCCATCTCGCACCTGAGAATCAAACCAAATATTCAGGTGAATAAATAAGTGCACACGAGATATTTCTTTAGCAAGACATTTTCACGGAACAGGCAAACCAAACGTTTTCAATGAACTTTTTTAGGTTTATGTGTTGAAACTTGCAAACTCTCCGAACTAGTACTTAGCTCGCTTGTCATTTTTCACCTCACTATGGGATCAGAAGTGAACAATATATACAAACATTAACACAAGGATCAATTGGTACAAACAACAGAACACAAAACTGAACATAAAGGAGATAAATAGCAACAATCTTTGAACTGAATTAAAATTCTAATTGAACTAGATTAAATTTAGAAACTGAACCAAGTGTGTCACGAGTTAGTCAATGTGGAAGATCATTCCATTTGCTATCTCTCTCTCTCTCTCTCTCTATATATATATATATATATATATATATTTCTCTCTCTCTATCTCTCTATCTCTCTCTCTCACACACACACATCACCCTGCTGCACAACAAATAGCAACAGCACACAAACGCGCACGCACAACAAGTAGCCAGCAAGCATGTAGCGACCAGACCTCAAACAGTCTGATCTCTGTGCATCAGTGTCATCCCTGGATCGGTAATGCTGACATGCACAATACTTGAAGGATTTATAACAGATTAGCAATCACACACTTATTACATCGATGTTCTCAAAAGAGAACTTAATACAATAATATGGCTTAAGGCCATCTAAAAATAGTAACAGCGGAAGGCTTGGAAGATAAAGCGAGTCCATCAACTCCAACAGCATAGCTCAGTGAATGATCACGATCTAAGGCACCTTACTCGTTGTCTGAAAAGTCTTCAACATGAACGTTGCAGCCCGAAAACGGGTCAGCACATGGAATATGCTAGCAATGTAACACATAGAGTAATGAACAGATAATTGCTATCACTACATGCAATATGGCTGGTGTAAAGCTCTATGGTTATAGTTTTGCATAAAGCCATTTTTTCCCTACAACAAAGGAATAAATTTATTTAACTATCATGGTGGTTGTTAAACATTGAGAAGGTTCCTCCAACTCAATCCCAATTAAGCATCATCACTAAACCCAATCAATATTATTTAAGTAACGTGATGAGATCAACATGATAATCCAAGAACCAGATACTCAAGATGTCCATAATTGCGGACACGGCTAACCATGATTAGTTTGTACACTCTGCAGAGGTTTGCGCACTTTTCCCCACAAGACTCGATCGCCTGCATTGGATTTCTCGCACGACATTCTGTTTGAGAAACGGATGACCGAGACACAGTCTTTCAGAAACAATAACTCTTTACTCTGGATGGACAGTTACACCTACTTTCCCCTACATCTGTTAGCCCATCACTGAAAGAGGTCTTGCAACTTAATCAACTATGCTAGAGCCCATAATAGATTGTGGCTGCACACAGAAGTTTCTAGCATGGATAATCTTATGATCCCATTGAGCCTAGATGGCGGTCCATAGGAGAATCACGTGGTACCCCGGGATTTCCAGAAAAACAGAACAACACTGGGTTCTCCAGGTGCCTCAATCCACCCAGATGTGTATTAAAGTTGCCACCTTAAGTTAACCATTAATTAACAAAACTCACATCTGTCATGGATACACTCACCCAATCCACGTCTACTAGCATATCATAGCAATATAAGCAGTATGTAGAAGTAACTCCCAAAGGTTTGATAATAAACAGGTGAATAGGTACTACCTCATCTACTTCCCAAAACCCACATATTAATCAGATCCTAATCATGAAATGTGTGAGGATTGATCTAATGCATTAAAACTGGTTAGTAAAGAGGTATGATCAAAGTGTTACTTGCCTTGCTGATGATCCGTGAAACCTAGAGACTCGTAGTAGCACGCTTTGCACTCCGGGTACTCTATCGCAAACAAAAAAGTATGCAATAAGCCATCAACCGAAAGCAAGGATAAGACTCAAATAAGAGATCTAACCAGAAAGTTCAACTTAAGAACTCCGGTTTGCAAAAAGAATCAAATCAAACGAAGCAACGAAACTCAAACTGCGAAAGAAACAAGATCTGATTACTAATCTAGACTTAAGTCAAATTTTACAGTACCAAAATCCTATTCAAGTTGGCTAAACAGAAAGAGGGCTTCGAGACAAAGATCTAGGCGCTTGAATCGCCTGATTCCGATAAACGAGCGAAAAGATAAACTAAAACTAAGATTCGAGCTGAAATCACGATTGAAAATAATCGCGGAAAAACCCTGGAAAAAGAAAAACTGATGAACAGGCTAACGAACGAACGTTCGCTGTCTGTGGCTAAACGGTGAAAACCGTTCGTTAAAATGAATGAACAAGAGGGCGTTCACTAAATAACTAAACCGGAAAATAAATAAAACCGATCTATTAAAATAAATAAACCGAGGGTTCTTAAAAGAAAACCGACGGTTTTCTTAACGAAAACCGCGGCGGCAGGCGGCTACCTCCTGTGGGTCCGGCGAGGGCGGCGGTGGGTCGAGTGGGGTGGCGGTGGTGGTCGGCGGCGGCGGCAGCGGGGTTCGGCTGCGGCGGCGGCAGCAACGGGTGGCGGCGGCGGCGGGCGCGGGGCTAGGTGTCAGGACCCCGACTCAATGCCACATCGATCTAGCATGTAACACCTCATATCACTTTGCGGCCTCACGCACGGTATTTCCACGGGTGTCGCCTTACCTTTGCCCGGGACCGTTTGCGTCTTTTGGCACACGTATATGATAGTGTCGCTAGCATCCATATGATAAGGAGCCCGGGCTGACATGGCTAGTCGTAGACCCAAAGTGGCACTAACTTACAGGGACAGGCATACATGACCCAGCAACGAACGTGTCGGTCATCAGCGAGTGAATCCAGGCTGTAGCACTGGGCTAGCAGGACTCCGGTGAACCGGGCTGTAGCGGGCTAACAGGACTCCGGTATTCATCGTGTGACATTTCCCCGAAGGGACAGACACAGGAACGAAGAAGGACACATGCCGGCCAGCCTAAGTGTTCCGGAGCAGTAGCAAGCTACACTGGCTCAGTGGAAACACTAGGAGACATTTCCCGGTAAGAGAGGCTACTAAGGATAAACAACTAGATGGTCAGATCCCACACATACCAAGCATTTCAATAACATACACACAATATGCTCGATATGTGCAAATACAACATGGCATCACAACATGACTCTACAACTCAAGTATTTATCCAATAGGCTCCGAGGAGCGAGATATTACAAACATGGGTCTCATGACCCAACAATCAGAGCATACAAGTCAAAGCACAAGCGGAAGCTATCATGTCTGAGTACAGACATCTATAAATGAAAAAGGCTGAGAAGCCTGACTATCTATCAGATCCTGCCGAGGGCACAAGATCGTAGCTGAGGTAACAAGCTAAATGTCGAAGTCCACGCGGAACTACTAGCGAGACCGAAGTCTCTCTGCAAAAACATAAAATAGGCAAACGTGAGTACAAATGTACCCAGCAAGACTTACATCAGAACTAACTACATATGCATCATTATCAACAAAGGGGATGGTGGGGTTTAACTGCAGCAAGCTAGCTTTGACTCGGTGGCTATCCTAAACTACGACTGCAAGTAACTCTTTTGAGGTGGCGCACACGAGTCCACATATTCACGATATCAATACACCACTATGGATCCGCTCCCGTCTCCCTACGAGAACGCCATCCATAGCACTCACGCTTATCTTGCGTATTTTAGAGTATCCACTTTCACTTGTCTATGAACTGATATAAGCAACCCAGAAGTCCTTATCCGCAGACATGGCTATTCGAATAGATGATGTTAACCCTGCAGGGGTGTACTTCTTCACACACGCTCTCACCACTTACCGTAGTTTACACGACATGTACTCGGCAACCTTCAAGCGGAAGCCCAACGTGGTTGTCGGCCACGGCCTGCCTAAACACTCAAGTCTCTAGTCCAGGTTTATCGCCTATTCGGGTTCCATCCATGAGGAGATCCGGCCGGAGTTTCGCTCACAGCCCCAAACGATGTGAACAGGGTTCCCGAGACACCAAACGGGCGCCCGGTACACCGTGCCACGTGCCTACCGCATCACAGCCCACCCCTTTGGTCAGCGCTGCGCACGGCCTCCAGCATACTACAAACACCAGAAACTACTTCCAACTCCTGGACAGAGGACAAGGGTGATCAAGAAGCCGAGAGGGTCCATTGGTTTCGGGCCCAATGCGTGGTAGTAGTTGAATCATGGATCACAAACACAGAACTCAGTTCCTGAGGACGGCTGCAATGAGACAACCCACCATGTACTCCTACATGGCCTCTCACCGCTACCTTTACCAAATCGTGTTCACACACTTAGCTCACACACAGTAGGACATGTTCACACGCCTCTGATTCATCCCCGATGAATCAGACCTGACTCAACTCTAAGCAGTAGCAGGCATGACAAACAAGCATGAATGAGTAGGCACATCAGGGCTCAAACAACTCCTACTCATGCTAGTGGGTTTCATCTATTTACTGTGGCAATGACAGGTCATGCAAAGGATAAAGGGGTTCAGCTACCGCAGCAAGTAACAATATGTCGTTGTTGTCCTAATGCAGTAAAAGAGAGCAGGAGCGAGAGAGTAGGATTGTATCGGAATGAACAAGGGGGTTTTGCTTGCCTGGCACTTCTGAAGATAACATTGAGTCTTCATCAGTGTCAACGGTCACAACGTCGGAACATCGTCTACCGGGAGGGAACAGATACCAACAACAAAGAAGAAATACAATCAATGCAATGCACAATATGATGCAAGCTCATGACATGGCAATATGAATGTGTTTTGAGGTAATGCAACTAGCAACAGATTAAATGAAGTTGGTTTGAATACAAGATTCAAATTCAAACTCCATATGTGATTATTCAAATGCCATTCAATTGATTTGTGCTAAACAGCAGCTATAAGTTGTTCTAACATGCATGAAAATGGTACAGATGGATTCCTTGAATTTTTCTGATAATTTTTCATATATAATTTGTTTAATTTGGAGTTACGGTTGAATTTCTATGAATTTTAGAAGTTTATACAATTTTCTGGAATTTTCTGAATAAAAATAAATCCAGAAAACCTATTACTACGTCAGCATGACTTCACGGTGACGTCAGCAAGTCAACGGGCGTTGTCCAGGTCAAATCTGACCTATGGGACCCATATGTCAGTGTCACAGTTAGTTAACAAGGGGTTATCTGCTTAATTAAAGGATTAGGGGGGTCGGGGCCCACTGGTCAGTGTTAGTGGCTAATTAGGTTTAGTTAATATTTAACTAAAGTTAGCAGGGCCTGGCCCCACTAGTCAGCGACCCTGGGGGGTCAAACCCCAGGTCGATCAGGTCAAACCTGCCGGCGACTCCTGGGGTTGCACTGAGCACGGCCGCGTGCTCGGTTGCAGCTCTAGGCAACGGTGGCTACGGCGGCGACATGGCCGGCGGCGAAGAGCTCTCGGCTCCGGTGGATATTGGCGTTAGCGGGAGAAAAAGTGCCAGGGAAGCGAGGGGATCGACACAGCAGCTCAGAGTGGATCGAACGAAGGGGTTGGTGAGCTCGGGGGCGTCCTCGTTGCTGCGAATCGAGCGGCGGCGATTCTCCGGCCATGGCGATGAAGACAGTGGTGATGGCGGTGTTGCAGCGCGTCCGTGGCGTCGTGGCTTGTCGAGGAGGTCGGGGACGTCGAGACGGAGCGCGCAGGCACAGCGAGGGGTCGAGGGGGAGGCGGTGGCCGCGGCGTTACGGTGGCGCGGCTGCGGCTGCGCTCGGGCTCGAGAGGGAGAGGGAGCAGAAGAGGATAGGGACGGAGGGGGGAGACACGGGAGAGTGAGAGAGGGTCGAGGGGGTCGCGTGGCGTCGCCGGGGCGTCGAGGAGGAGCCAAGCAGGCTGGGAGGGAGGAGGTGGCCGGGGCGCGTGGCCGCGCGCGCCGGGCGCGTGCCCGTCCTCCTGGCAGAGGAGGAAGGCGACAGGGGGGGTAGCGGTGGCGGGCTGGGCCGCACAGGAGCTGGGCCGGCTGGGCTGAGAGGTGAGCGCCAGGTAAGTCCAGGTGGGTTCTCTCTCTCTTTTCCTATTTCTGTTCTTTTTTTGTATTTTGTTCTGTGTTGTTTTAGTTTAGTAAAATACTAAACCATTTTATAAAATCCTGAAAATAGTTATGTGGCTAGAACTAAAATATACCAAACCACATAAAATGTTCCAGTATTATTAGACATATATTATTTATATATCAAATATATATCCAATGCAAATAGTTATTTATTTAATTCAAAGGCCCAAAATAATTAACTCTGAGATACCAAAAATATTGTTTTGAGTTTTACCTCTTTGCAATATTTTCAGAGACTAAGAGGAACATTTTCTTGGACTTCTTTGAGAAGATTTTAATGTTGATCATTTTTAGAAGGTTTCTGAGGCTTTGAAAATCCCTCAATTCAAATTTCATTTGAATTAAAACATGATGCTCACATGAGGGTCTAGCCTAGTGCATAACAGGACCAGGGATGTGACAACTCACCCCCACTAAACAAAATCTCGTCCCGAGATTCAAGCGTAGGGTAAGGTGAAGGGGGAACGCAAACTAGCACAATCTTCACGATCCAGGGTGCACTTCATCAAAGCGTTGATTCGATCACCATCTTTGTCCCGTCGTCTTGCTCTGAGAACTCCAACTAGCATGATGAGAAGAGGAAAGGAAAACTCTAGAAGAATCTATCTTCTCGAAGATCAATCAACCTAGGATTAGCTCACAAAGTGAGTCGTAGCAACATCTCTTGAGCTGAGACGCGAAGCATACATCTGAAGAGATGGAGTGAGACAGATGACGAGGGTCACTAGGTAGACAACAATTCCACACTTAAGAAGGTGGTAGATGATTGTCAACGTAGCGAGGAGTTGAGTTGCCATGATACCACAACGAGGCACCTTAGGGATGGTGACTCGTAGATATATCCCCTTAAGTGGCAAAAAGAATTACCTTTGATTCAGAAATCATTGAAACTCTTTAAACCAGCCTAAGGCAATTTTCGAGTGATCGTTTGGAGGGGGTCGGTGGAATGGCATACTCGGACTTGGATGATGTGGATTACCTTGTTGAAGACAACGTAATGGATGAATTTGCTTACCACCGGAAATGGAAGAGACCCATGGTAGAATGGCACATTGGCGGTGCAAGCTGGGAACAAAATGCAAATGATGGGAATGATTCTAGTAACTGGGGAGAGGCTCAACAATAGAGAGTTATTCCACTATTGGAATGGTTATAGCATTGCCGAGGAAACTGAGAGCACTCCAGTTAGTGTCGATGATAACACCTAGCGCTTGTGCGTGCTCTCAAGAAATTGAGCATTTCCATATTCATCAGGGTTTTACCAATATCCGTGTCAAGGATCCTGGCAACACAACTTGCTACCACGATGAATGATGATGGATGATGCAGATGCAAAGGAAGATAACACTTTCTTAGATTTCACCCTTGGCGGGGCCAAGGAAATAAAATCTGGATGATCGACCGAGAGACATTTAGCACTCCGCTTCTAATGTTCTCCTTGATGTGCTAGCGTAATCCACCCATAGATATGGTTTGATATCTAGAACATCAAGTAAAAGGTCGGACTTCGGGAGCACAAAAATCCATAAGGAACAACAACTAGAATAAGTTCTACGAGATCCTTATGGGGAGGTGGCCAACTTCCTCAATCAAGATATTATAATAACAGGTCTTCCGGCTGGGTGTGTTGGCCACGACATCCACTTTACCGGTTATCGCGAGGACCAATATTATAGTTCTTGGGAAATGTTCCAAACCATCATATCTGCCTGAGATTCAGATCTGGTTGGTGTCAGGATATTCCAGACTCATCGAGTCTAGGAAGAAAAACGAAAGTTTGCAACACAAATCGACGAGATGACGTTGCGAGATTCTCGGGGAATGAACTACGATAGTAAGCTCCAAAACATGAGCTGGTTCTGCTACAAACATGTGAACACGTTGTCCCAGACAAGCATGGCCATGTAGTAGTCTTATAATTAAACACTACCGAGTTCAGGTAGGGAACCATCATCGAGGATATCGAAGTCTTTACGCAAGTCCATGGATTAGATCCCAAGCATAGACTTCTTTTCCTTGAACAAGTCAATCAGTGGCTTAGTGTGCTAGGGACACATATAGAATGAAGGTTGCAAGCCTCCAGACTACAGAATACTTCGCACGTGTGCATGACTGATTTGGGATGATTCCAAAGGAAACAAAACAATCTTCCTCGAATTCATGGCGGCAACTTACATCAGATGCACATGAATTAGAGGAAGTCACTACTTTCATCCAAACATAGGCTTCATGAACGAAACACGAAGAAATGCTTACACAAGTTTCCAACACTAGGTTGATGTTCAACATGATTCATGGGGGGAGACAAAATGCTACTGATGGGCTCAACAACAACTCATCGGAATTTCCATATTACTGGACTTCCACCATCATGTGAACACGGTGATAGCATTGGTCAGACCAAAGATGTAATGGTGTACGCTCGAGGGATCAACCACGAGTAAGACAACATTACGAGCATCGTTGGTACTGATTTGATTTGACGATAGCCCACACTCAAATCAAAGGGTTGATAAGACAATAGGTCCAGCAACTGATCATAGGGACCAATCAATGAAGATATCATCTTTCTTCAACACACACTACACCAGAATATCCCTTTGGAACGAACTAAGTCAGGCAAGCTTTTATCTTCCAACTCTCCAAGTTGTTGTCTAGCTTAACCAACTAGCTCCGGGATATCCAACACAGATTCTTGGAGAAAGGGTGGTTCACAAGAAACCAACTTGATCACGAGCCCAACATAACAGTTAGGAAATAACCCGGTAGCGCTTCCAAGAAGATATTTGGAAAGTCACGAACCACCGGTATGTTACTAAGCTCGAGAACAATCTTGCCTTTCAGGGCAAGACGATATGATCAAATGAGCGAGGACTTGACAAAATCCTAACTCATCAATCGAAATCTGCACCAGGAAGATGGACAAGGTAGCACGATCAATCTTAGAATGATGATTCAAGAACAAACACGTTAAGAATGAGGTTATTGTCCATTTAACTACCAAGCAACAAGGTTGCTAGGAGTATTGATTTCACACATCACGATTCACTTGTCAACATTCCGGTTATAACCACATGGAACCGAGGAATGAGTAATGATGGCGAGAAGTATCACTGTACCAAGAGTTCATAGGATGGTGTGCAATTCCTATAACAATCCCGATATAAAAGATGGTAATACTCCAAGGTAGAACAGAGCAAAAGCTGGATTAGCAATTTGTTCTGCGGAGCACAACTTCTTTGACCCAATCCTGGATATGGAAGAGGTACTGGAGTTTGTTTCTCCTAGTTATTCCGGAATAGAATGGCTTGACGGACCACAAGAGTAATAGGCCTCGATAAATGAATGCACGCATACTCTTGACTATCAATTGATAGACGAGGGTCAGAATGCAACTAAAGAGAACAACTCAAAGGAACATATAATTTTCTGAGTTGTGGATGCATAGATTAGTATGTCGAACCAAGTTAAACATGTTTCTTACGGATAAGCCATGCAGAGAGGTAGGACTGGCAGAGTCACAATATAGCATGGAGAACTCATCGAGAGCACTCTTGTTGTCATCTTTTGGTTCAGAAGAACTCCTGCCAAGAATGGTTCATGGTAATTGGAAGAAGGATGTACCATGAACCTCGAGGACTATCGCAAAGGTTACTAATAACCTAAAGGAACTAGCAAACACTATCAACATGAAGTAAGTAGAGTGAATCTCGGGTTCAAGAACCCAGGAATAGAATACCTACTAACTAAATGGCATCACGGGATGCTTTCGATAATGACGGCCAGAATCATCACACTGGAAACACAGATCATGGCTAGACCACTAGATGATCCCCTAAGCACTTAGGGTCATAACAATAACTCCAACTTAAATGTCAAGGCAATAGAATACCTCAACTCAACAATTAGTGTGATTGAGCTGGCATAAAGGAACATCGGAACGGGAGGAAGGGATTTTGCAAATGCTTCAGACTATTTAGAAACCTGGGATGACTCGGACAGCATAACGGCTGTAAATGCTCAAAAAGATTTGAGACAATCACAAAAATGGTGGCATAACCACTCAGAAGCACAATATCAAGGTTTCGAGATCATCAGTTAACATACAGAAGTAATAGGAACTGAAACGAGGCTTAAGTCCAACAGTTCTATAAGTCTACGGACTAGTAACACGTGATCCTGATAGAAAGAAGAGAAAGTCTAGTTTCTTAACCCGCAGGAAAGATAAGATGACTCAGATCAGAAGGGCATAAGGTATAAGGAGTAAAAAGAGCCTTACGTTCCATCCCACAATCAATTCCCTTATATAACTAAAGAATTTCTAGACTCAACTTCGACCAGTTTGGCTTGGTAAACCTACAGGCAGTCAAGCTCTGATACCAACGCTGTCAGGACCCCGACTCAATGCCACATCGATCTAGCATGTAACACCTCATATCACTTTGCGGCCTCACGCACGGTATTTCCACGGGTGTCGCCTTACCTTTGCCCGGGACCGTTTGCGTCTTTTGGCACACGTATATGATAGTGTCGCTAGCATCCATATGATAAGGAGCCCGGGCTGACATGGCTAGTCGTAAACCCAAAGTGGCACAAACTTACAGGGACAGGCATCCATGACCTAGCATCGAACGTGTCGGTCATCAGCGAGTGAATCCAGGCTGTAGCACTGGGCTAGCAGGACTCCGGTGAACCGGGCTGTAGCGGGCTAACAGGACTCCGGTATTCATCGCGTGACATTTCCCCGAAGGGACAGACACAGGAACGAAGAAGGACACATGCCGGCCAGCCTAAGTGTTCCGGAGCAGTAGCAAGCTACCCTGGCTCGGTGGAAACACTAGGAGACATTTCCCGGTAAGAGAGGCTACTAAGGATAAACAACTAGATAGTCAGATCCCACACATACCAAGCATTTCAATAACATACACACAATATGCTCGATATGTGCAAATACAACATGGCATCACAACATGACTCTACGACTCAAGTATTTATCAATAGGCTCCGAGGAGCGAGATATTACAAACAGGGGTCTCATGACCCAACATTCAGAGCATACAAATCAAAGCACAAGCGGAAGCTATCATGTCTGAGTACAGACATCTATAAATGAAAAAGGCTGAGAAGCCTGACTATCTATCAGATCCTGCCGAGGGCACAAGATCGTAGCTGAGGTAACAAGCTAAACGTCGAAGTCCACGCGGAACTACTAGCGAGACCGAAGTCTCTCTGCAAAAACATAAAATAGGCAAACGTGAGTACAAATGTACCCAGCAAGACTTACATCAGAACTAACTACATATGCATCATTATCAACAAAGGGGATGGTGGGGTTTAACTGCAGCAAGCCAGCTTTGACTCGGTGGCTATCCTAAACTACGACTGCAAGTAACTCTTTTGAGGTGGCGCACACGAGTCCACATATTCACCATATCAATACACCACTATGGATCCGCTCCCGTCTCCCTACGAGAACGCCATCCATAGCACTCACGCTTATCTTGCGTATTTTAGAGTATCCACTTTCACTTGTCTATGAACTGATATAAGCAACCCAGAAGTCCTTTTCCGCGGACACGGCTATTCGAATAGATGATGTTAACCCTGCAGGGGTGTACTTCTTCACACACGCTCTCACCACTTACCGCCGTTTACACGACATGTACTCGGCAACCTTCAAGCGGAAGCCCAACGTGGGTGTCGGCCACGGCCTGCCTAAACACTCAAGTCTCTAGTCCAGGTTTATCGCCTATTCGGGTTCCATCCATGAGGAGATCCGGCCGGAGTTTCGCTCACAGCCCCAAACGATGTGAACAGGGTTCCCGAGACACCAAACGGGCGCCCGGTACACCATGCCACGTGCCTACCGCATCACAGCCCACCCCTATCGGTCAGCGCTGCGCACGGCCTCCAGCATACTACAAACACCAGAAACTACTTGCAACTCCTGGACAGAGGACAAGGGTGATCAAGAAGCCGAGAGGGTCCATTGGTTTCGGGCCCAATGCGTGGTAGTAGCTGAATCATGGATCACAAACACAGAACTCAGTTCCTGAGGACGGCTGCAATGAGACAACCCACCATGTACTCCTACATGGCCTCTCACCGCTACCTTTACCAAATCGTGTTCACACACTTAGCTCACACACAGTAGGACATGTTCACACACCTCTGATTCATCCCGATGAATCAGACCTGACTCAACTCTAAGCAGTAGCAGGCATGACAAACAAGCATGAATGAGTAGGCACATCAGGGCTCAAACAACTCCTACTCATGCTAGTGGGTTTCATCTATTTACTGTGGCAATGACAGGTCATGCAAAGGATAAAGGGGTTCAGCTACCGCAGCAAGTAACAGATGAATCGTGTTGTCCTAATGCAGTAAAAGAGAGCAGGAGCGAGAGAGTAGGATTGTATCAGAATGAACAAGGGGGTTTTGCTTGCCTGGCACCTCTGAAGATAACATTGACTCTTCATCAGTGTCAACGGTCACAACATCGGAACATCGTCTACTGGGAGGGAACAGATACCGGCAACAAAGAAGAAATGCAATCAATGCAATGCACAATATGATGCATGCTCATGACATGGCAATATGAATGTGTTTTGAGCTAATGCAACTAGCAACAGATTAAATGAAGTTGGTTTGAATACAAGATTCAAATTCAAACTCCATATGTGATTATTCAAATGCCATTTAATTGATTTGTGCTAAACAGCAGCTATAAGTTGTTCTAACATGCATGAAAATGGTACAGATGGATTCCTTGAATTTTTCTGATAATTTTTCATATATAATTTGTTTAATTTGGAGTTACGGTTGAATTTCTATGAATTTTAGAAGTTTATACAATTTTCTGGAATTTTCTGAATAAAAATAAATCCAGAAAACCTATTACTACGTCAGCATGACTTCACGGTGACGTCAGCAAGTCAACGGGCGTTGTCCAGGTCAAATCTGACCTGTGGGACCCATATGTCAGTGTCACAGTTAGTTAACAGGGGGTTATCTGCTTAATTAAAGGATTAGGGGGGTCGGGGCCCACTGGTCAGTGTTAGTGGCTAATTAGGTTTAGTTAATATTTAACTAAAGTTAGCAGGGCCTGGCCCCACTAGTCAGCGACCCTGGGGGGTCAAACCCCAGGTCGATCAGGTCAAACCTGCCGGCGACTCGTCGCCGGCGACGACAGAAACGGCGGGGCGGCTCGGGATTGCGATACAGGGAACCATTCGAGGCGCCGTTGGGCTCTACAGAAAGCTGGCGATCCCGCGCATCCAATGGTGCAACCGGGGCGAGCTGGGGTGGCCGGAGCTCACCGGAATGAAGCTCACGGCGGCGCCGGCGTTCGGGTGAACTGGGTTTCGGGGTTAGGGAGCACGACAGGAGGCAAAGAGGGGTGTTACGACCTCCTGGGGTTGCACTGAGCACGGCCGCGTGCTCGGTTGCAGCTCTAGGCAACGGTGGCTACGGCGGCGACATGGCCGGCGGCGAAGAGCTCTCGGCTCCGGTGGATATTGGCGTTAGCGGGAGAAAAAGTGCCAGGGAAGGGAGGGGATCGACGCAGCAGCTCACAGTGGATCGAACGAAGGGGTTGGTGAGCTCGGGGGCGTCCTCGTTGCTGCGAATCGAGCGGCGGCGATTCTCCGGCCATGGCGATGAAGACAGTGGTGATGGCGGCGTTGCAGCGCGTCCGTGGCGTCGTGGCTTGTCGAGGAGGTCGGGGACGTCGAGATGGAGCTCGCAGGCACAGCGAGGGGTCGAGGGGGAGGCGGTGGCCGCGGCGTTACGGTGGCGCGGCTGCGGCTGCGCTCGGGCTCGAGAGGGAGAGGGAGCAGAAGAGGATAGGGACGGAGGGGGGAGACACGGGAGAGTGAGAGAGGGTCGAGGGGGCCGCGTGGCGTCGCCGGGGCGTCGAGGAGGAGCCAAGCAGGCTGGGAGGGAGGAGGTGGCCGGGGCGCGTGGCCGCGCGCGCCGGGCGCGTGCCCGTCCTCCTGGCAGAGGAGGAAGGCGACAGGGGGGGGTAGCGGTGGCGGGCTGGGCCGCACAGGAGCTGGGCCGGCTGGGCTGAGAGGTGAGCGCCAGGTAAGTCCAGGTGGGTTCTCTCTCTCTTTTCCTATTTCTGTTCTTTTTTGTATTTTGTTCTGTGTTGTTTTAGTTTAGTAAAATACTAAACCATTTTATAAAATCCTGAAAATAGTTATGTGGCTAGAACTAAAATATACCAAACCACATAAAATGTTCCAGTAGTATTGGACATATATTATTTATATATCAAATATATATCCAATGCAAATAGTTATTTATTTAATTCAAAGGCCCAAAATAATTAACTCTGAGATACCAAAAATATTGTTTTGAGTTTTACCTCTTTGCAATATTTTCAGAGACTAAGAGGAACATTTTCTTGGACTTCTTTGAGAAGATTTTAATGTTGATCATTTTTAGAAGGTTTCTGAGGCTTTGAAAATCCCTCAATTCAAATTTCATTTGAATTAAAACATGATGCTCACATGAGGGTCTAGCCTAGTGCATAACAGGACCAGGGATGTGACACTAGGGTTTGGGGCGCGGGTGGCGGCGGGCTGAGGCGGGCTAGGGGTCCGGGTCGGGCGGCTTATAAGAGGCCGGCTGGGGAGAGTCCTAGCCGGTTACGACCCGTTAAGTTGGTTTCGGTTTTTTTTATAATTCCGCGATAGAAAAACAAATAAAAGAAACACTAAACAGACTCCAAAAATCCTGAAATAAATTTTCCCGTCCTCTAAAAATAAGGCGAACCGGGTGAACATTTATTTGGGCCTCTAATGTAATTTCAAAAAACGCATATTTTTTCCTAATTCAAATAAAATAGCGATAAAACTCTGAATAAAATTCTTATTTGATTTAATCTTAAATCTCCAATATTTCTTTATTTTGGGGAAGTCATTTTATCCTCTCTCTTTTATTTTTATAGAAGAAATATTCGAAGAGAAAATAATTAAAATCAAACGATCCTCTTTTCAAAAATTTGAGAAAACTCAAATATGAAAATAACAAAATCCCAAACTCTCTCCGCGGGTCCTTGAGTTGTGTAGAATTTCTAGGATCAAACCAAAATGCAATAAAATGTGATATGCAATGATGATCTAGTGTATAACATGCCAAATTGAAAATTTGGGATGTTACAAACCTACCGCCCTTATGATGAATCTCGCCCTCGAGATTCGGGTTGGCTAGAAAATAGGTGAGGGTGATCCTTCCGCAGGTCTTCCTCTCGTTCCCAGGTGGTTTCATCTTCAGTATGGTGGCTCCACTGAACTTTACAGAACCTGATAACTTTGCTGCGTGTGACTCGGCTGGCAAACTCGAGAATCTTGACTGGTTTCTCCTCGTAGGTCAAATCGCTATCGAGCTGAATCGCTTCCAGTGTCATTGTATCTCTCAAAGGAATATCGGCCATCTCTGAGCGGCAGTTCTTCTGCTGGGAAACGTGGAACACGTCGTGAACTCCTGACAATCCTTTGGGCAGCTCCAAGTTGTAAGCAACTTCTCCGTACGTTCCAAGACTTTGTATGGTCCCATAAAGCGTGGCGCTAACTTTCCCTTGACTCCAAAATGCTTAACTCCTCGAAGTGGGGACACTCGAAGACAAACTCTTTCTCCGACTTCGTAAACTATCTCCTTGCATTTTGAATCTGCATAGCTCTTTTGCTTGGACTGGGTTACCTTGAGTCTATCGCGAATGAACTTCACCTTCTATTCAGACTCTTTAATCAAATCTGGTCCAACCAACTGACGGTCTCCAACTTCATCCCACAGCAACGGGGTCCTGCACCTCCTTCCATACAAGGCTTCGAAAGGGGCCATCTTCAAACTAGCTTGGTAGCTGTTATTGTAGGAGAACTCTACATATGGTAGGTTGTGGTCCCAACTAGATCCATAGTCTAGCGCACAAGCTCTCAACATGTCCTCCAGAATCTGATTTACTCTCTCAGTCTGTCCACCCGTCTGCGGGTAAAAGGCTGTACTGAACTCTACCCTGGTACCAAAAGTTTCGTGCAACTGATTCCAGAACTTTGAGGTAAATTGGCTTCCTCCGTCTGATACAATGGTCCTCGGAACTCCATGCAAACATATGATCCTGGTCATATATATCTAGGCCAACTTAGCACTGATGTAAGTGGTCTTCACTGTAATGAAATGGGCTACCTTCGTCAATCGATCGACTACAACCCAAATCGAGGTATAGCTTGAACGAGTCCTGGGCATTCCCGTTATAAAATCCATGCCTAAGTTGTCCCACTTCCATTCGGGTATCGGCAATGGCTGCAACAATCCTGTTGGCTTCTAATGCTCTGCCTTCAGTCTCTGACAAACATCACAAGTTGCTACATACTCAGCAATATATTTCTTCATTCCGGTCCACCAGAAACTATCCTTCAAATCCAAATACATCTTGGTGTTTCCTGGGTGAATCGAGTATGGAGAATCATGGGCCTCTTGCAATATCAACTTCCTGATCTCCGGATCATTGGGCACATAAACGCGGTCCTCAAACCATAGGGTATCATGTTAGTCCTCACGAAATCCCTTAGCTTTTCCTTTGCACATTCTTTCCTTTATCTCGGCAATCTCCTTGTCCGCCTTCTGAGCTTCTCTGATCTTAGTCATTAAAGTAGACTGAACTTCCAATGCTGCTACATAGCCTTTCGGAACTATCTCCAAACATAGTTCACGAAGATCTCCTGCTAACTCCTTGGGTAACTCTCCGGTCAAGAGTGTATTAACATGGCTCTTGCGACTCAACGCATCAGCTACGACGTTAGCCTTTCTGAGGTGATAATGCAGCTTCATATCATAATCTTTGATGAGCTCCAACCATCTCCTTTGCCTTTGATTCAACTCCTTCTGCGTGAAGATATAATTTAAACTCTTGTGATCCGTGTACACCTCACAGTGATTTCCGATGAGAAAAATTTCTCCATGTCTTCAACGCATGCACTACGGCTGCTAACTCCAAATCGTGCGTAGCATAATTTAGGTCATGTGGTTTAAGCTGTCGTGAGGCATATGAGACAACTCTTCCATCCTGCATAAGCACGGCTCCAAGTCCTCGACGAGAAGCGTCGCAATACACATGATAATCCTTCCGTTGATCTGGAAGAATCAACACTGGAGCTGTAACCAGGCGTTTCTTCAACTCCTGAAAACTGGCCTCGCATTCCTCGGTCCAATTGAACTTGGTATCCTTCTTCAACAACTCTGTCATGGGCTTTGCGATCTTGGAGAAATTCTCAATGAACCTCCTATGGTATCCTGCGAGTCCAAGAAAACTCCGGATTTATCCAACCGTCGTGGGTGCTTCCCAATTTGTCACGGTGATAACCTTGGTGGGGTCTACTGCTATACCTTCTCCGGATATAACATGTCCGAGGAATCCAACTTCCTTCAACCAAAATTCACACTTGCTGAACATGGCATATAGTTGATGTTCTCTGAGCTTCCCAAGTACCAAACACAAATGCTCCTTATGTTCTTCTTCATTCTTCGAGTAGACTAATATGTCATCAATGAACACCACGACGAACTTATCCAAAAACTCCATAAATACTTTGTTCATCATGTTCATGAAATATGCAGGCGCGTTAGTCAGACCAAATGACATAACGGTATACTCATATAGCCCGTACCTTGTGGTAAAAGCTGTCTTAGGTATATCATGCTCTCAAATCTTCAGCTGGTGGTATCCTGATCGCAGATCGATCTTGGAAAATACTTTAGCTCCTTGCAATGGGTCAAATAGATCATTGATCATTGGTAGTGGGTACTTGTTCTTTATTGTTACTTCATTCAATCCTCGATAATCAACAACCATCCTCAACAATCCATCTTCTCCACTAGAAGCACTGGTGACCCCCAAGGTGATGAACTTGGGCGAATATAACCTTTATCCAGTAACTCCTTAATCTGCTTCTTAATTTCCTCCAAATCCTTTGCGGGCATCCTATACGGTCTCTTAGATATTGGCCCTGTGCCTGGCAAAAGTTCAATCAAAAACTCGATGTCTCTATCCGGTGGCATACCAGGCAACTCCTCGGGAAAAACGTCAGGGAAATCCTTCACCACTGGTACTTCCTCCTGTACAACTCCTGATAAGGAATTCACTTGAGTCCTCTTAGGCATATATTTGGATACATACCTAATCCTTCTTCCTTCTAGGGTGGTGAGGAAAATTGACTTACTGGCACAATCAATGTTTCCTCCATACACCGATAGCCAATCCATACCTAGAATCACATCCAATCCTTGCGACTCCAGAATTATCATATCCAAAGGGAAAACATGCCTACCTATGGTCACTAGCATCTGAAAACATCCTTGACTTGCCATATGTTCCGCTCCTGGTGAGCTTACTAACATAGGTGTTCTAAGAACCTTGGTGGGAAACTTATACTTATCCACAAATCCCCTTGATATGTATGAATGCGATGCACCACTATCAAAAAGAACGATTGCAGTAAATGACTAAACCAAAAACTTACCTATTACTGCATCTGGCTGTGCTTCAACCTCCTCCATGCTAACGTGGTTCACTTGTCCCCTGTTGAAAGGGTTGGGTTTCTTTCCAGAGCTTCCATTTACATTTCCATTCTTAGCTTCAGGGCACTCCGTGGCATAATGTCCATTCTTCCCGCACTTGTAACAAGTAATGTGACTTAGATCCTTCTTGGCGGGCGTTGCTGGGTTGGAACGGTTCTGACCGTTGCTTCCTCCATTCCCATTCCCATTCTTGGGGCCACTATGGTTATGCAGAATCCCTCCATTTCCATTATGGCCTCCATGGTTATGGTGAATGTGCCCTCCCGAGTTCGGGGTAAAACGGGGTTTCTGATGAGCTCCCGAGTTGTACTTC
Source organism: Triticum aestivum (assembly GCF_018294505.1). Lineage (NCBI taxonomy): Eukaryota > Viridiplantae > Streptophyta > Magnoliopsida > Poales > Poaceae > Triticum > Triticum aestivum. Next base: position 93,055,216 of record NC_057813.1, on the reverse strand, counting down.
CCTTGTCCATACTTCCTCTTGCGGCTGTCTATCTGCTGCTGCTTCCCTTCAATCATGAGCGCTCTATCTAGCAACTGCTGGTAGTTGTTGAAGTTTGCCACCATCAACTGCATACTCAGCTCATCATTCAGTCCTTCCAGAAACTTCTCCTGCTTAGTTGCATCCGTAGCAACGTCATCTGGGGCATAACATGCTAGCTTACTAAAATCATCTACATACTGGCCAACTGTCTATCCTCCTTGGCACAAGTTGCGAAACTCGCGCTTCTTCATGGCCATAGCTTCGGCTGAAACATGGGCAGTGTGAAATGCCTGCTGAAACTGATCCCATGTGACAGTGTCGATGGGGTAAGTGGCTGTGAAATTCTCCCACCATGATGCTGCGGGTCCATCAAGCTGGTGTGTGGCAAAACGCACTCTCTCTGCATCAGTGCATCCTACTATCGTCAGCTCCCTTCCAATCCTGTGGAGCCAATCATCTGCGACAATCGGCTCGGTGCTACTGGAATACACCGGCAGATGCAGCCTTAGGAAACGGGCTAAGTGATCAACAGGTGGTGGTGGTGGGATGTTGTTGTTGTTCCCCTGGTTCTGATTCTGGACTAGTAGTTGCATTAGGGTATTCTGTTGCTGGATCAACTGGTTGAGCTCCGGTGGGAAAGCAAATCCATTGTCGCGTCTCGGAGGCATCTGATAGGTTTAGAAAAGATGAGAAAACAGAATAGAATGAGGTATAGAGGGAAGACAATACCCATATGCTCATGAGACAAACACAATGAATTTCACTTCAATCAATTCAAACAGGGGCATACAATCGGTCTAACTATCATTACAAAAGTGCTCGGACTATACTATATACAAGGGGGAAATACTACTACTGATATGGTGGTCGACTAGAAATTTTGACCAGTGGGAGACTCCATGATATCTGCTCTAGCTTCATCAACATGGTCATCATTGCTATCATAGGGGTCCAAGCCGGTGTCGTCGATGATCATGTAGTTCTCCGGACAAGTGGAATCATCATCTTCTCCTCTTGGCGCGGTGTCTCCCATGAACACTCCTAGCTTCCTTGTTAAATCGTCATTCTTCTCCACAAGTATCGACATTTCCTCCTCATATCCATCGTGTGTAGACTTGAGTTCTTCCTCCAGTTCCATGATCCTGGTCATGGCCTTCTTCAGATCTATCATGCCTTTGCACATCTGGTTCTCCTAGCGACGAATGTGCTGGTTTAACTCCTGGATAAAAGCTGCAATGGACCTGTCCTTCCTGGTTCTGATCATCTCCCATTGCTCATCTCAGTGCCCACAAATCTGGTAGATAGTATCCTTGAGATCCTTGTGGTATACTTCTCCAATGCATCCCATGGCAATGTGGGCTGCCATGCTCCTTTCTAGACTCCAGGTTGGTGCATCAAAAGAAAACTCTATGGCTCAGTGATTGGCATGAACGTCCTTCCTGGAACTTGAACTTGAATCATCCAACACTCCTCTTCTGGTAAAGTGGCGATGTAGGTCCCGGTGAAGCTTGGTATTCCTATGCTCAGGTACCTAGTGACTTCCTTCAAGTGTTGTCCAAAAGGTGTATCTTCATCCGGTTGCATGAACTTGTTCCTTGCATCTGCCATCCTCAAGAGTAGAAAAGCGAGAGGAGTCAGAAATGAGAAGAGAGTAGTGCACTATGGTCTTAGCTTAGTGGTTGTGTCCTATAGTCAACCTGGCCCTGATACCATCTTGTAGCGACTAGAACTCAAACAGTCTGATCTCTGTGCATCAGTGTCATCCCTGGATCGGTAATGCTGACACACACAATACTTGAAGGATTTATAATAGAGCAGCAATCACACACTTATTACATCGAATGTCTCAAAAGAGAACTTAATACAATAATATGGCTTAAGCCCATGTAAAAACGGTAACAGCGGAAGGCTTGGAAGCTAAAGTGAGTCCATCAACTCCAACCGCATAGCTGAGTGAAAGATCACGACCTAAGGCACCTTACTCGTCGTCTGAAAAGTCTGCAACATGAACGTTGCAGCCCAAAAATGGGTCAGCACATGGAATATGCTGGCAATGTAACACATAGAGTAATGAACAGATAATTGATATCACTACATGCAATATGGCTGGTGTAAAGCGCTATGGTTACAGTTTTGCATAAAGCTATTTTTTCGCTACAACAAAGGAATAAATTTATTTAACTATCATGGTGGTTGTTAAACATTGAGAAGGTTCCTCCAACTCAATACCAATTAAGCATCATCATTAAACCCAATCAATATTATTTAAGTAAAGTGAGGAGATCAACATGATAATCCAAGAACCAGATACTCAAGATGTCCATAACCGGGGACACGGCTAACCATGATTAGCTTGTACACTCTGCAGAGGTTTGCACACTTTCCCCCACAAGACTCGATCGCCTCCGTTGGATTTCTCGCACGACATGGTGTTTGAGAAACGGATGACTGAGACACAGTCTTTCAGAAACAATAACTCTTTACTCTGGATGGACAGTTACACCTACTTTCCCCTACATCTGCTAGCCCACCACTGAAAGAGGTCTTGCAACTTAATCAACTATGCTAGAGCCCATAATAGATTGTGGCTGCACACGGAAGTTTCTAGCATGAATAATCTTATGATCCCTTTGAGCCTGGGTGGCGGTCCATCGGAGAATCACACGTTACCCCGGGGTTTCCAGAAAAACAGACAACACTGGGTTCTCCAGGTGCCTCAATCCACCCAGATGTGTATTAAAGTTGCCACCTTAAGTTAACCATTAATTAACAAAACTCACATCTGTCATGGATACACTCACCCAATCCACGTCTACTAGCATAGCATAGCAATATAAGTAGTATGTAGAAGTAACTCCCAAAGGTTTGATAATAAACAGGTGAATAGGTACTACCTCATCTACTTCCCAAAACCCACATATTAATCATATCCTAATCATTAAATGTGTGAGGATTGATCTAATGCATTAAAACTGGGTAGTAAAGAGGTATGATCAAAGTGTTAATTGCCTTGCTGATGATCCATGAAACCTAGAGACTCGTAGTAGCATGCTTCGCACTCCGGGTACTCTATTGCAAACAAACAAGTATGCAATAAGAAATCAATCTAAAGCACGGGTAAGACTCAAATAAGAGATCTAACCAGAAAGTTCAACTTAAGAACTCCGGTTTGCAAAAAGAATCAAATCAAACAAAGCAACGAAACTCAAACTGCGAAAGAAACAAGATCCGATTACTAATCTGGACTTAAGTCAAATTTTACACTACCAAAATCTTGTTCAAGTTGGATAAACATAAAGAGGGCTTCGAGACGAAGATCTAGCCGCTTGAATCGCTTGATTCCGACAAACGAGCGAAAAGATAAACTAAAATTAAGATTCAGGCTGAAATCACGATCGAAAATAATCGCGGAAAAACCCTGGAAAAAACAAAAACTAACAAACAGGCTAACGAACGAACGTTCGCTGTCTGCGGCTAAACGGTGAAAACCGTTCGTTAAAACGAAAGAACAAGCGGGTGTTCACTAAATAACTAAAAACCAGAAAAAAAACCGATCTATTAAAAAAATAAACCGAGGGTTCTTAAAAGAAAATCGACGATTTTCTTAATGAAAACCGCGGCGGCGGGCGGCTACCTCCGGCGGGTCCGGCGAGGGCGGTGGCGGGTCCAGCAGAGTAGCAGTGGTGGTCGGCGGCGGGTGGCGGCGGTGGTCGGCGGTGGGGTCCGGCGGTGGCGCAGGGCGGCGGTGCAGCGGCGGTTGCGGCGCAGCGCGGCAGCATCGGCGGGTGGCGGCGGCAGCGGGCGTGGGGCTAGGGTTTGGGGCACGGGTGGCGGCGGGCTGAGGTGGGCTGGGGATCCGGCTCGGGCGGCTTATAAGAGGCCGGCTGGGGAGAGTCCTAGCCGGTTACGGCCCATTAAGTCGGTTTCGTATTTTTTTTAAGTAATTCCGCGACAGTAAAAAAAATAAAAGAAACACTAAATGGACTCCAAAAATCTTGAAAGAAATTTTCCCCGTCCTCTAAAAATAAGACGGACCGAGCGAACATTTATTTGGGCCTCTAATGCAATTTTGAAAAATACATATTTTTCCTAATTCAAATAAAATAGCGATAAAACACCGAATACAATTCTTATTTGATTTTAATATTAAATCTCCAATATTTCTTTATTTTGGGGAAGTCATTTTAACCCCTCTCTTTTATTTTTATAGAATAAATATTCGAAGAGAAAATAATTAAAATCAAACAATCCTCTTTTCAAAAAATTGAGAAAACTCAAATATGAAAATAATGAAATCCCCAACTCTCTCCGCGGGTCCTTGAGTTGCGTAGAATTTCTAGGATCAAGCCAAAATGCAATAAAATATGATATGCAATGATGATCTAATGTATAACATGCCAAATCGAAAATTTGGGGTGTTACAAAGCAGTAGGGGCTTCAGGCAACAAGAGACATCAGCCAACAGCACACAGTACTACCATTATCTGAACTCTCCTTTTCTTTGATCTTTTTATTCCTCAAACTTCCACCGGTGAACCCGTGAATTTATTTGCTTTTATAATTTTAAAATTTTCATAATAGGCATACCATGTGTATACAGCAAGAGTGCCCTCATATCTCAATTTCTTTGTATCATACAATAGCATTAACCATAATTGAGAAAAAGAGGATTTTGCATACACGCCGATGGTGCTAATGCCAAATATAATCTAGCCATGCTCAACACCCAGTAAGGATTAAAAAATGCAATTCATGTTGTTATTTGATCATACAGCCTCTGAATTCCGTAGTTAATTATTTCACAACATGTCAGGTATTCAGTGCATCCATGGTAGAACGAAAAATCTAAAATCCTACTGCATCAATATAATGAACATATGGCGGGACCGCCCAAGCTTAAATCATGTGGCGACAAATCCTAGAAGAACAAGAGAAAACTAAATCCCTAATTAACATGTAAGATCAATAAATATGTTCTCAGCTTGTTGTACAAGATCGAAGCAATAAATAGGACTATTACAAAGAACTAGTTACAGTGCGTCAACTTGCCTTAGGCACAGAGGCATCCCTGAACTTGGTCGTCCACGACAATGTACCTGAACTCGGTGTAGACTGGTAGTTGAACTTGCTAAACATCCACACTAGCACCAGCAGTAGAAGCCGCGGTGTCGGTTTGGTGCTTGACATGTAAGATGATCTGAAAAAAGACATAAAGGTGAATTAAAATAAGAAATTGAACTTTACTTAAAATAAGATTTGCACTGAACTAAAACTAGAATTTGAACTGGACTAAAATAGATCTTTGTTTAGGCATTTAAGCAAACAACTGATGACAAAAAAGTGACTGACATTTAGAAATAAACACGATGGTATAGAAAAACTTCATGCAAGAATGAGAAGTACGACTCCAACATTTTTAGCAACAAACAAATGACTAGGGTAGCAAATGTTCGAACTGAAACAATTGAACTTGCAGCACATGTGGACAGTACGGACTAGAACATTGTGTGGAGTTTAAACTAATAAAATACTTGCTGAATCCATCAGTGATCATGCACCACCAAGCAATGTGCAAAGCAAAGGCAATGGTGTTCTCCTTGTGTGTGTGCTCGATTTGGCCGGTTGCACAGTGCTAGTGAAGATGGTGGGTGCGATTCTACTTGGACCAGCGTCAACCCTCAACTTGGACGGATACAAGCACCCGTGGTGGACGAGCTCTTGCTCGAGGGCTGAAACTTAGTCTAAAATCACAAAATTGATGAAACGACAATGTACACAAACAGAATAGTAAGTTCAGAAAAAGGGTCAGAACTAAAGATCAAAAAAGGCAATTTTTAGTCCAGCGTACAACTTTGGATAATGACAACGAAAATTTCAAAATAGTAATTTCAAAATTTTTGCAGTTTATGGAATATAGTAAACCCAAAATTTTCTAACGAATGCACTTGCGTGGAGTTCCCCAGTGAACTTCTAGCCTGACATTGGTTCTCCAATTTTCTTTACACAACCAACTTCCTGTTTTTTTATAAGTGAACTGATGGAAAACTTGATGGTGCACTTCTTTATTTTATTCACGGTGAACCGATTCACTTGCAAAGTTAACTTATTATGTTCCTTTTTCATACTGAACTGATGCGCAGTCATAAAATGAAAAAGATTAAAGGTGTGAATATTCAGTACATTTCTACCTCCGCTAGTGCCGCACTAGAATTAACATAATAAGTTAAGCTATTAGTACTGATGAAATCTTCACCACAAAGGAAACCCATATGAATTAACACTTGCATAATTTAGCAAAATTCAACATCGCGTCTACTGTTGTTTTTGAACAATGGACTTTGTGTTTCTTTTTTACTTCAACGGTTAAAGGTTTTGAAAATTGCCACTGTCACATTTTCTATACTTGAACTCTTGTTAGACTGGGCATCTCCATTTCATAGAGAACACCATAAGATTTCACTCATTTTGTCAATATGGCAGGAAATTTCACATACTAGGAGCAGTAACATCACATGAGACAGAGTAATAGAAAGAGAGAGCGCTACTTTGTGTACACTTATTTTCCAAAATATATTTAAAAAATTCACTCAATCTTCTATGGAACAGGGGAAGTTACTTTTGTAAATGGTATAAATGTTTTACTTAAACATATGTTGCACATCCTCACCTAATTGGATTGGAGATACATTTTGTTACGGGGGTTTGCATATGGATGAACTGACTGGCCCATTTTTCTTGTACAGAAGCTTGTTTCCAGAAATTTATGATAGCACAAATATTATCTACAATATGGACATTTATTATAGTATGAACTGAACTTTTTGACACTTTTTTGCATCGAGGTAATAGCAGTGAACCTATGACAAAAAATAGAACTCGGAAAAAATTGGAGGTGGAATAAATAAAGAGTATAACAATGGGATTTGTACATGCTAGGGGGCATTAATGGAGCAGTTGAGGATCGGAGGTAGGTTTACTTACAAGAAAAGTAAACATATACTCTTCATATCCATTCAATTCCTCTTCCTCAAATGGAGCTCCATATTGTTCACCGATCTTGGGATCTAGACCGCTTGTCTAATGGACTTTGTAGAGAATGGAATCATCCTGCAATAAGGGTTAAACAAGAATCAAGATACTTATGCATGACTGCAGCAAACAAACAGTTGCTTATGCGCAAAAAAAAGTAGTTGCTAATAACATAAGAAAAAAGATGTTGCTAATAACACAAAAATAAGTTAGTTATTAACTCATGAGGCAGCCAGAATCAACTCAGACGCAATGCTTCAGGAAGCCTGGCTCCCATAATTTTTCTCATCTACTTGCTCTCTCTTCACCCGTCCCTTTTATTCTCTATCTTCTTTGTCCAAATCCAAACGCATTAGGAACAATAGCTTGGCTCCAAGAAGAAAAATGTAGAGCCTCCGGTAACAGCATGCAACATGGGGGATGCATGTACATGTTGTAGCCGAAGAAACAACATGGAGCTTATCACTCCAAGGTTTTCTGGAGATTTTTGTTGAACTGAAGTATTCAAAAAAACACCTGATGGCATCAAGAAAACAAGTGACTACAACATTAAGCAATAAAGCTGATGGTGCAGAAAATTTGGACTAACATTTTCTGTCATTTTGACAAACCTCCAGCGTATTTTTTTGAACTAATTTTTTTATCATTGTACTATTGTCGTGTAGGGGAGAATTGAACTGACAATACCCACTACCAAATCTGCATGAACAGTTCAACAATTCAGGTTTCATCAGAGCAAAGCTCACATGAATGCAAGTGGAAGAGCTACAGGTAGGAGAAGGAACGACGAGCAGGGTAGCGGGTGGTCAGGTACTGCACCATGCAAAAGCCAACCATTCCATGGTTCGTCATGAGCATCAGCACACACATAATTCTATCAGTGATAAGAGCTTTTTTCTTTGTGAAAGAGTATTGGTGCTAGAGTAAACCTCTGACCAGCCACACACCACATCATCTACGCACCCAAAACTCCATCTTTTTATCCAAACATTGACTAACAATGTAGCAATATAGAAAACAAAAATATAGAGTCCCCCAGAGCAACAATGAGATAAGAATTTTAACTGAGCAGCATCAATTGATGTACTGAGCATGCATCAGAACTTCAGAAGGGAATGTGCAAACAAAGTGATGGTGTACTTGTTGTGTGTGCTTAGTGGTTGAACTATTTTGGTGAAGATCGGAGCAAACCTTGATATTTTTTCTTGTCGAATATAGACATAACTACTGCAAAAAAACTATACACAGTAGGAATTAGCAACCTGAACTGTCAAAATTTTCTAATTGGAACTACACGAATTAGAACAATTGAACTCTTTTTGTATTTCATTCCATCGGTGTCAGTCTCAAAGATACATCTATATTTGAGAAGATCCACGAGAAGAACACAGGACAAGCACTTCAGGCGCTGATGCATTTGGACGAGCACATTGTGTGCACTGGTCAAAGCTCATGACCAGAGAGAGAGAGGCCATGGCTGGTGGCGGGAAGGGGAAGATGGGTCGGTGGACGATGGCAGTGCCTCGGGATGGCGTCGAGATGTGGCCGGAGACGCACTAGCAGCAGCGGCAATATCCTGGCCTTTTGTCGTGGGATCGGATAACACGAGGCCAGGGTTGCGGAGCAGGTGGGGGTAGGTGGCCGAGGCGGCGGTGGGGCGGGTCACCGATGATGGCGATGGGTGTGGCCACGAAGGCAGGTGTGGGGAGGTTTTTGCTGTGATGCCAGGTTGGCCGGCGGCATGGTGGAAGCAGGGGGGCGACACTCCGGTGGGAGCAGTGGGGAGGCGAGCTGGTGGCGCGGTGAAAGCAGCGGGGAGGTGGGCGGGCGGCACGGTGGAAGCAGGGGCGGCGCTCTGGTGGAAGCAGTGGGGAGGCACTACTATGGAAAACGTTATACACAGAACTTTAGCAGTAGCGATTGTTAAAAAAGCTCGCTACTACTAGGCAGCAGTAGCGCTTGACAAATAAGCGTGCTACAGATGCATATATAGCAGTAGCGTGTCTCTCTGAAAACTCGCTACTACTAAAATTTCGACCACTAAGCCGATGGGCTACACATAGTAGTAGCGATCCTTCAGAAACCGCGCTACTGCTAATATTCTTATAGCAGCGCATTTACGCGTAGAGCGCTACTGCTAACAAAAAGAATATAAAATGAAAAACAAATAGAAAAGTAAATGAAAATGAAAGAAATAGAAAAAGGAGAAAGGAAAAATATAAAATGGAAAGAAAAATAAACGAAAAAGGGAAAAAGGATGAAGGAATAGCAGTAGCGCGTTTGCGGAAGCGCGCTATAGCTAACTTAGCTATAGCGCGTTTTCCCTAACGCGCTACCGTTATTTTTGACTTAACCCAAAAAAATGGTTTCCCCCGGCCACCACTTCTCCCCCAAATCCCTCGCCCCACTCTTTGTTGTCGTCTCCCCCATGTTGCCATCGCCCCCACTTCCCCGCCATCTCCTGCCGGCATGGACGCCGCGTTCATCCTCACCGCCTCCGCTCGAGGCCACCCAGCCTCACCGCCTCCGCCCGAGGCCGCCCAGCCTCACCGCCGCCGCCTCTTAGGCCGCCCTCGACCTCACCGTTGCCGCCCTCGACCTCTCCGCCGCTGCACTCGACCTCACCGCCCTCAAGCCCGCCGAGGAGCGCCGCCTCTCGATCCTGAGCCCGCCCTCGCCACCCCTACCTCCGTTGCTACCACCGTCTCTCCCCTCTCTGTAAGCCCCCCACCCCTCCCCCACCACCTCTCTTCTTCCTCTGCCATGTTAATTAGCAGTAGTAGTAGATGTTAATTAGTACTAGGGTTCATACATAATGATTTTTAGTAGTAGTAGTATGGTTAATAGTAGATGTTTTTTAGTTAGGGTAATAACAGATGTTAAGTTGTAGATAATGTTGATGTTAATTAGTTTAGTAGGGTTTAGTTTTAAAATTGAGTTTGTTTAACTAGATGTTAATTAGGGCAGTAGGGAATTTAGTTTAGAGTAAAGTAATTTAGTTTAGTTGTTAACTAAATGTAATCTATATTTAGTTTAGGGCAGTAGGGAACGCTAGGACATGCAAATTTGAAGTGGTCAGGATATATGCAAATTCCTCAATTGTGTTGGCACATGCATGTTTCGATTGTGCCCAAGTGGCCTTTTGTTGTTTCCAGGGAATGAAGCCGAGTGGCCTATGTTTTGCCGGAATGTTGATTCATTTCCGTTCCAATAAATTTTAGGTTCTCGATTTGTCCACTTTTTAGCAAAGGTCATGCCGAAATTTTCCGTGAATTTCGGCATGACTTGTGCTACAAACTAGGACATATCGAGTGCCCAGGATTTGCCGCACCGAGAAGGAGTCAATTTTCCTGTAAAACAATAGGCCTTTTTTATATCATTATTCATTTTATTAGGTCTAGAATTAATTGACTAGATTTAATCGTAGGAAACATGGCTAGCAACGATGAAGGACGGGGTTCTAGTGATTGCGACGACGTCTACCGGGCTACAGACGAATTTTTGAGCCTTGCTGACGATCAACCAATGTTGTTGTTGGGCCCACCGTTGGCATTGGGGACTAAGACTGACACCCAGACTGGTGCTGAGACTGAGACCGGCGCTGAGACTCAGACCGGCATCGAGACCGGCACTAAGACTGAGACCGGCGCTGCCTCAAGTAGCGGAGCTGGTGTAGAACCGAAAGCAAAGAGGCAAAGGCTTCCTAACAAACTTAGGACTACTAGACTGGTGGTCACGGAGGTGGACGACGGCAATTTTGAGCCAAAAGCGCCCGAGGAAGCGCGCGCGTGCTACGGAAATCAAGTAGGCTGCATCATAGTGACAACCGCCACCATCAACGATGAGAAACTACAAAAGCTAGATAATATGAGGCCCTCCCTCCTAAAGAAGTTTCACCAGATATTCTTGTTCCCGGGCCGGAATGAAAAGGATAATAAAGATCCAGATAAGGACCCGACAATGAAGAAGATAAACAAACACACCATGACCAAGTTTAGCGACGCGTTGGCCGCCTGGAAAACAAGGGTGAAAGCAAGGATCATCCACAAGAAGGAACCCTACTCCGAGATTGTAAAGGATAATCCGACAATCACGAAAGAGCAGTTTCAAATATTCAAGGCGACTTGCAAGGGCGAAGCTGCCCAAAAAAAGTCTAAGTACATGAAGGGGCTTCAAGAGAGGAACATTGGGAGCCACCACCTCGGAAGCCGTGGTTACGGCGGGAAGAGGTCCAAATGGGCCAAGGAGGATGCGGAAGCCGCGAGTCTGGCAATCCCAGACCCCTTGGCGGAGTTCACCATCCCGTAGGAGCGTGACGTCCTCAGGGCCCGGCACCGTTGGGACCCAGTGAAGAAGGTTTACGAAACAAATGCGGTCACGACAGAGTTCATTAGACTTCTGGTAATTTTAGTTTCTGATCAATTCCACTACACACGTTAGTCATATTTGTAAACGATCCTTGTGCCTTTTGCAGAGAGAGAAGCACAAGATTGCGGCCGAAAGCGACTTGCTGTCTGAGGCATTGGCGAGGCCCAAGTGGTACACTCCATTCAACCGGGCGTTGAACATATTGAAATGACTCCCGATGGAGACTCGACTGTCGTATGGACGCGTGCACGGTGTCAGAAACGGCGCCACATGGAAGAAGTACTACCATGAGACCACGGAGGAGAGAAAGGAAAGACGGAGGTTAACTGAAGAAAACATCGACAAGAGGGTTGAGATTGCGGTTGAGAAGAAATCATCTCACAGACACAATAGCGGTAGCTACCGCAAAACAGGTGGTTGTAGATATGTCTACTTCCTTGGTTCCAGCCATTTTCAATTGGCCCAGGCAAAATCCAGAAAAAAATGCAGCAGACTTTCCCCTTGCTGACTTCTTGGGGAACATTGCACCAACACCTGCTCCCGCACCGGCTCCCGCACCTGCTCCCTCACCGGCTCCCGCACCGACTCCCGCACCGGCTCCCGCACATGCTCCGGCACCGGCTCCAGCACCGGACATGCTCAACGGTGCTTCGTCTTTGGCTGAGCTCGACGCCCTCACGATATCTGTCACACCGGCCCCCTTCAATAAATGTATAATCTCCCGTTTTCGTTGCCTTTCGGATGTCTCACGTCGCAGACTTTTCTTTGCAGGCCGACGAAACCCCATGCGCCATATTGTACACCATCGGGGACGAGAAGGTGGACGTGGGGAAGGCGACGACAATCGAGCCGAAGGAACCATTGTTCCACAGCCGGCTGATCCCCCGAATGTCTTCAAGGTTTCTGTGGCCAGTGTCAAACCGGGCCACGAGAATTTTCCTCCTCTGATACTAGTGGTGGATGACGACGAGACCCCGCGGAGGCTTGGTGATTGTTGCAATGGGTGGGTCCTCTTGTGGCTAATGAGTCTACTTCGTCTGGAGGCGGCCGGGAGCACACCCACGAGCACACAGCCTCAGCAAGGTATGAATATCAACACCCCACCTACCCAATTAGCGTTGGGTGTCGTGTTGGGTGATAGCGGATGGGGTAAGGAAGAGGATCCATTAGTCGCTGATGACATCGCCATGGATGAGGATGAGGATGACGATGGGACTCAACAGTATGTCTATACTGGCGCCTACTCAGGGTTTGAGCGTCATGAGTCGGTGCCTGAATTGCCGTCTCCGGAGACTGAACGTATTATGGACGACCTTTCGGTAGTAAAGAAGTCTAGGAAGAGAGCGAGGAAAGGCAAAAAAGCTAATTCTATGATCCAGCTGCCTCAGCAGCCTCGACTTCAGGACCGTATAGATATCCCCGATGCGGATAAATGGCATATCCCTGGTCAACCAATCCTACCTGCAAGAGCGGTAGGGGCCAGATTTGTTGATATAAGCAGACTTCATGACGATGTGCTGCAGATAGAGAAAGGCCTCATCGCCTCGAAAGATCCAGGATACCCACTCTACGTGGTTAAAGTTCCGCGGCAATTGTCGTACGTCGACTGCTTCCCCGCGAATAAGTTCTTCCTTCGATTCGATTACATATTCGACATGTTTCATGTGAAGAAGCTGGATTTTACATTTGTTCGCCTTTATGCCTTGCACATGAACTACATCATTGGGGTTGAGCAGATACCTTATATCTGTGTCGCTGACCCGTACTACATGCACGAGGACTTCTTGGGAGTCTGCACAAAGCACCGTGAATACGCGAGGGAATACATCGTCAGTTTCATGCTCGCCAATAAGGACAAGGAGGCGATTCTCGTGCCTTATCATCCCGTGTAAGTCATACGCGCGGATATCCTTCCTTCAATTTCAATCATTCATTTGCACGGTGGAGGCTAATTAATTTGAGGTGTACTTATTTTGCGTAGCGGCGGGCGCGCCATCCTCATCATCCTCTACCCCCAATACTCCCACGCTCTTTACTTGGACTCGTCGAAGAACGTTCACCAAAAGGATTACACCCACATCAAGGATGTTCTCGACAGTGCTATGTTTTAATACCAATCACTGGGTGGAGAGGTCAGGGACAAGAAGAGAAGGGGCGGCAGGCTCGCCTTCGGCCATAAGACCGACTTCTGTTGCATCCAGCAACCGAGTGATTCTCTTAATGATGGATTCTATGTCCTACACCACATGCTGGAGTACAGACGGGATCACCAGAACCTTCGCATGTCACCCACATCCGGCGATGCCCATATTCGGCAATGGGCAAAGAACGTGGGAGATATCGAGGATCATCGACTTCGAGCTGAGTTCTATCACATCCAATGCGAACTTGCCCAAATCATCATGAAGGAGGTCGTCGGAAAAACATGGATGTTCTACGAAGAAGGACAAATGTCGCGAGAAGACGTCCAAACATGGATAGCCTCTCAGCGTCTCGACATGAAGCCTTTCACTAAGCTCGGGGACTATCTCCCTGACATCGATGGATGGCACGACATGTTGGAGTGATTGTCGATATATGACAATGTGTCCGTTTAGTCCGTACTTTATGTATGACAAAACTTTGAGTTATGCGCGGTGAAACTTTAGTTGTGATGTAATTAAACCGTCCTCCTCCTCGACTAGCGAAGATCACTCTAGTTAGGGCATTTTGGGTACGATGAACTTTGTTATTTATGCTTATGATATGTTGTTTCTATTTTTGCCAAGTCTGTCTCTTTCTATTGCTCAACTATATATGTTGCATATCATCGACTCATGTGACGATGCAGGTGCATAGATCATTGATGGTGAAGAAGTGCTACGCCAGGAGTATATATACGACGAGTGGCCGGAGTGTCAGGCACAGGTGTACCGGTTTTCGGTTTCCGAGCGATAGGTAGTAGTTAGTTTAGGTTCATGCTAATGTGAGAGAGGGATACGAACTCATGTACTGCATAGTTCCGCTCTCACTCAAAGTGATAGCTCTTCTCGCGTATATTATTGTTTAGATGGATGACGATGTATTTGCAAGTAATCGAGACTTGTATCACTATTTTCCAGATGATGAAGAGAGACCACTTTGTGTTGGATGCTGATTATGATGATGACATGATTTGATGAGACTAGTTGTATGTATATGCTATGATTACATTTGTATGTGTATGATATGCTAAAGATTATTGTATAAAGACTATTGAAATACAAAACAAAATATGCAGAAAAAAACTAATAAAACTAGTAGTAGCGATGGGGGGAAAAGTTAGCAGTAGCTCCGCCTTACCAGTAGCGCTGCCCTGTAAAAAGCGTTGCAGATAATATAAGAAGCGCTCTTCACTGAAGCCGCTACAGCTATCCATGTATGGCAGTAGCGTGGGACGGCAGGCGCTACTACTACACGTTAGCTGTAGCGCCTTATCAGTAGCGCATCATCCCGCGCTACTGGTAGGCCTAAAACCCGCACCGCTGCTAGGCTTTTCCCTAGTAGTGAGGCGGGCTGATGGCGTGGTGAAAGCATAGGGGCGCGTCCGGCGGCGGGTAGAAGCAGGGGGCGGAGTCGACGGCGCATGGAAGCAGGGACACAGGGGTTGGCGTTGATCTTCACCAAGTACTAGATTGAACTTCTAGTCAAAACTGTCCAAATGGGGCTTGCGATATATGGTTGGAAAGCCATGGACACGACTACACCCAAGTTGAGTTTGTGGCAAAATGCAAGCGGTTTAAGAGCAGTTTTGAAAACCGTTTTTTCTTCACAAAAAAACGTGAATCATATTTTCGATCACATTTATAAACCGTTTATCGTAATGAGGCATATAATATGGCGTTCGAAACCTGCTGCAAAACCGCTCCTTCCACATGTTGAAAGTTTTCTCTAATTCCCTATGGTTAAAAAGTAATTTGAAAAAAACGTAAAATTTCGCAAACCGAACAGTCGAGTTTGTATTTTTGATGCCATTTCTAAACAGCTAATCCAATTGAGGCATATGATATGGCATTGGAAAGCTTATGAAAATGCGCTACTTTTTATTTTGAAACTTTTTCCTAATTTTGAACGGTTTAATAGTAATTTAGAAAACGGTACAAGTCCTACCGAGTTCGTCTTTTCGAGCTCATTTTACAATTGTACGTCCGGATGCAAGAAATGATATGGCGTTGAAAACCTTGAGAAAATACGAAACTTTTTGGTATGTGTTGTTTCTCTCAATTCATTACGGTTTTAAGTCAGTTTCGAAAATGGCAAAAAACGTATTTTCACCGTATTTTCTACAAACTTTATCGGAATGGCGCAAATAATATATTGCTGAAAAGCTAAGGAAAATGCGAAACTTTTTCATGTTGTTGGTTTTCTTTGATTCCTAGCCGTTTTCAATTAATTTTGAAAACGGTGAGATCATTTGTTCTGCCTTTATCGCAAAACAGATTCTTCGAAAATGCACCACGTGAAGAACTTGAACTTCTCGGCATGTCTACTTGATCTTCACTCTGTTTTTCACGTGCTTTTGTTTGCTCATAGATCTCCATCCACTGCTCGTATCTGTCGATCCACTCATCGTAATTGAGCAAGGGATCTACGGACGGAAAGCTACTATAGACACACAACTTTCCCCTGTTGATCCTTTTTTCATACTCGCGACGGTTTTAAAAGTTTTTCATGTGAAATTCATTCAGTGTAGTAGTTGAACTTCATGTTGTTTTCACGTTCAACTTCTGTGACGTATTTTTGTTTGTAATTTTTCTCATCCATTCGTTAGTGTTACACAAATGATATTCCTTTTGTACAAACCCTTCTCACAATAATTTTTTTAACTTTCTCCGACCGAGGACTTGAACTTATAACAACAAAAAAATTGGACTTTGCCTTTTATTCTTTTTTTTCTCATATAAAACACACATGTGATTTATGTTTTGGACTTTGCCTTTTCTCTATTATTTCAATTTGAACTTCACCTTTTTATATTTTGAGTAAAGAATTGTATTTGATTTTTATACCGAAAAAATCAAACATGGAAATACAAGGTGAACCTCTCTCGTAAGAATTTTTGAACTTTTCTGGATGGAACACTTGAACTTCTTTCAACAAAACCTTTAAGCTTTTATTTTTCTATACTTTTATTCTCACCTGAAATGCATTCCTTACCAGTAGTTGAACTTCTTGTTGTTTTCACCTTGGACTTCTGTCACATATTTTTGTTCAAGCTATCTCATAAGAATTTTTGAACTTTCTCGAGTCGAGCACTTAAACTTCTAGCAACAAACCTTTAAGCTTTGCATTTTCATTCCTTTTTTAATACAAATGCACACCGTGTAGTACGTGCACTTTTGTTAGTTATCAATCTGAACTTCTCTCGTTACAGGAGAATATCTGAGTTTTTTATGAATTTTTAATCTCATTTTCTTCTTTTTTATGAATTTTGAAGCGCTCTATTTTTAAAAGTTGAACTTCTTGTTTTTTTTACTTTTTGCTTCCATTCTTTAATAACGAGGAAAATCCAAGTTCACTATAACCATCGAACTTCTCCATCTTTTTAATATGAACTTTCTGGTTTTATTTCTTAATCCTTTTTTATGAAATTTTGAAGCGCTCTATTTTCAAAAGTTGAACTTCTTGTTTTTTCTTTTTGAACTTCTTATTTCCATTCTTTACTAACGAGGAAATCTGTGTTTTTTATAATCATCGAACTTCTCCATCTTTTTAAGATGGACTTCCTGGTTTTTTTCTTAATCTTTTTTATAAAATTTTGAAGCGCTCTATTTTTCTTAAAGATCGAGCCATGATGTTGTTTTAATATGGGCTTCTCGGGTATTTTTTGAAAATTGGGAAATCATTTTCATAAACCTTTTTCATATGTTCCATTATTTTAATTTGAACTTCTACATTTTATTCTTTAGCAACGAGAAAAAAATCTAAGTTTTTCCTTCACATCGAACTTCTCCATTTTTAAAATTTGGACTTCTTGTTTTTTTCGTAATGGAAAATATCCTATTACTTTTTTAAACATCGAACCGCTCCATTATTTTACTTGAACTTCGAGAGTTTTTTATTTAGAAATGGTGAAAATCGTTTTGTACTTTTAGTTTTTAAATTGAACTTCGTACTTTTCGTTTTCTAGAAAACAGGAAGAACTTGAGTTTTTCGTATATATGAACAACTTTGTTATTATTAGTGTGAACTTGGTGGCTTGATTATTTAGTCTAAAGGGAAATCGTTTCTTACTAAATAAAAATTGAACCGCATTGTTATTTAATTTTGAACTTCTAGGGTCTTCTTTTAATATACAAATTGAACCACATTGGGTTGCCAGGATGAACTTCTCTCTTTTTCTGCTCCCAAAGAGAAAGCGGTGCATTGGTGAATAATAACCTTATGTTGAACAACCTCCAGACTAGTCTTTTTTGCTAACTTTTTCTCTACATAAAACGGGTAAAATCATGGAAAATGACATCATTTTTTATTGTGGTCTTTTTTGCTCACTTTTTCTCTATGTAAAAATGGAAATCAAAGGATATTTTCCACCATAAAAAACAATTTTTAAATTTACGAGCTTGTCATGGGCCTGTGCAACCTACAGACTAGTCTTTTGTTTTGTATTTTTCATTTATTGAACTACCCAACTCCACGAATTTGTATTTCAAATTGTTTGTTTGTTTAGTATCATTTTTTGCGGCGCCCATCTTTTTCTACACTCTTTTTTTGTGCAATTTTAACATTTTGAACCTCCCAAAAAATGGGTTGCTAACTTTTTTTTGATGAATGCTTTTTCTCTAGGCATTTTTAACAATAAGATGCATTCTTCCTAAAATACAATGATTGAAGTCTTTATGCAATAATATTTGAACTTACAGATTACTTTAAACAATACATACTCCTTTAGGTGTATGTAAACAATATGGTTTACACAAACTTCCATACATCAAATTCAAGCTATGAATGGAAAAAGGGGAAGGAGTTACAAGGTCCATAACATACTTTTTTGGTATCTTTTCTGAAGGTTCTGCACAATAAACTTAACAAGTTACAAAATCCAAGCTATGAAATGAAATACACTAACCCAAGCTATGATCGGTTTAAAACTACCATAAAGTTATAACACAGTTATTGCTAGCCCACTAGGACTTTGCAACATCCTCACGTCCAAAACGCTTTGATACTTTGTTACCATTGACGTACAACAGTTGGCTCGCTGTCCATTTTACTAACACAATAACATACTAACATGACAGATGTCAAAAGAAAAAACACAGTAACATAACAGACACACATACACATGCCCACACACACACACAGTGGGATACGCTTGAAACTAGCACAAAGTTGACGACGATGGGAATTCAGAAGTGGGACGACGACGACGGCCGTGATCTGACATCCACCCTGGCGGACCGGTGGAAGAACTTGACACAGTCGGAGATGGCCTCGTCGTAGTGTGCGTTGTTCACCGGCTGCAGGTTGGAGCTGATGCACGATGGCCTCTTGGGCGCCACAGCCATGGCGTCCTCACCACCGACCCTGGAGTTGGCGGCGAAGGTGACCTTGGGCGGCTGCGGTGGGAAGGCGAATAGGCCCACTAGCATCTTCCTGAACCCTTCAATGACCCTGGCAGGCCACCTTTGGTGCCAGTCTCCCGCCATGGACGTAGTGCGCCTTGCTGCCATGGTTGTGGTGGTGAGATGACGCCCCCACCGCCGCTTTCTTCCTGTAGCTCGAGCTCCTCACTTGCACCTCGACATCCGAAGTCCTAGTGGACATAACAAGGGAATGGCAACTAGCAGAAATGACTCCACGGGCATCTTTGTTCGACCTGCCACGAGAACTCTGTTTGACCTGCGAATGTCTACAATCCTGATGACCTAAGAAGATCAACAGAAGCAAAGAGAACTCTGTTTGACTTGCCCACATCTAAACAGTTGGAAGTCTACGACAATCACAAAAGAGAACATCTGCAACATTCTGTTAGTTTCTTCTTCTTGTGTAATATATATTGAACTGCTGCAAGACATCAGAAGAATTAAAGACTGCTATAGTTTTTTGTAGGACAAAGATGCAGGAAGTGCCAGTAAGGCCTTGGAGCATCGAAATGCAAGTTCTACGGCGTGCGTGCGAGTATTGGAGATGGATAGTCGCTGATGTGTGGGAGAAGTGGTTAACACATTTTTTTAAACATCTTCGGTCAAGATTGTGAAGTTCAGTTAACACATTTTTCACATGAGCAACACATCCATATGTTGGAGCATGTACGTCAGCTAGTTCAAAGAGAAAAGACTGCTAAACAAATTTAGCCATATTAGTTGGATGGCATAGCTTTGCACACACGAGACGATTTTCATGGGAGCACTACTCACGCCTATTTTCGGAGAGGAACCTGGGATGCCATGAAGCACCGTGCGCTGCAGCTAGGAGAGGTGCGAGAAGGTCAGAGAGAGTTGACAAGGAATGTCGGAGAGAGTTGATGGGGAGGGACGATGCTCACCATGGCTGGCTTCTGGCGACACGGGAAGAGAAAAACTCGGGGGGAGGAGCACGAGAGATCAGACGCTGACAGGTAGCGTACCTCCAGCTTGAATCTTAGCGTGGCGACATCAATCAGGGAGCCAGGCGGCGGTGGGGCGGGGGGCGGGGCTCATATACATATATATATATATATATATATATATATATAGGGTGGGTCTATTATGATATATATAGGGTGGGTCTATTATGATAACACCCCTTAAGACCTTATTCTGCACACCAAAACGCTTATTCTGCTAACAGTTTCGTGCGACTGGTAGCTACAAACTAACCCCGCAAAAGAAACAGACCGAACTGCACGGGCCAACAAATAAACTACCCGCTCAGTCTCCCCACGACCACCGTCAACTCCCTGCTCCCCTTCCAGCCAGCCACCTTCTGCGTCGCGCCCCACTTTCCTCCCCGCGCCGCCCCACCTCCCTCCCCACCTTCTCCGGAGCTGCGCACCCCTACCCTCCCCACCTTCTCCAGCGGCACAGCCCACCACCACCTCCGACAGCGTCCCGCGGGAACCACCTTCTACGCCGGTCGCCGCACTCCTCTTTCTCCCGCGCCATCCAGCGGTCATGCTGGGATCCGGCCCAACTCAGCCCCCGATGCAGCCTCAGCCGTCGGGTCTGGCCACCACGACCATTGGTGCGGCCAGAAAGATGGATCTGGTCGCCGCCAACCCTCAGCGCGGAACCCCCTCGCTCGCGCAGCCCGGCGCCGGATCCGGTGAGATCCGCACGAGGGGGGGTGCTAGGAGGTGTGTCTCTACGGGGCGGCGGCCTTCTTCTCCACCGACGGCCAGCACCAGCGCCAAGCTCCACCCTCTCCCTCATCTCCCTCGGTGACGGTGCCCCTTGCCCACAGCCGGAGCGTCCAAGCGGCGGTGCCCGCAGCCGCTCCTCACGGTGGGAGCTCCCCCTTCCTCCACTCTGGCTCGGCCTCGACCTCTTGCTGGTCGATGCAGCCAAATCCACCGCGGTCCTGTGTTTGTTTCGTAGCATCAGCCGTCGACCATCTCCCTCCCCCTCGATGAACTGCATCACCGCTATTGTCGCTGCTAAGCAGTTTGTTTTATTGTTGCTGCTGAACCTCGCCGAGGGAGAAAAGGAGCAAACTGCATTTCATCTCTGTAATGGCTCTTTTTTTGGATTTTCCCTTGCGTGCAGTACGGTACCCCCGAGCCTGCAGTTTGATTCTACTGCGTCAAAACCTGCTTGCTTTGTATTGCAGTTCGAGACCTTCTTTTTCTTCAGATTTTTCTTGTCTGCAGTTCCCCTCTCGGCTCGGTGCGGTGCATGTGCCAACGGTAGCTTCCTATGTGGTTGGCCACACTGCCCTTTGCTGATTGCCGGAGGGAGAGAGGAGGTGCACTGCCCTTTGCAGATCGCCGGAGGGAGAGAGGAGGTGCTCTGCATGGAGCGTTGCAGTCCCTGGTGGGCCACCAGTGCAGCTCGGTTTGTGCACAAAAGTGCAATACTTTTTTTCATTTTTTGCCAGATAAAATGTCTTTGCGCGGACTGCAAATCTTGGAAAAACAAAATATAGGAGGTTCATTGTTTTTTGTATTTTCCTAAGGATAGGTAGTGCATTTTGGTTCAATGCCCTGATGCCCTGTTACTCAAAAAATAATATTGAAAACTGCACTTCAATATAAAAACTAGGAATGCCGTGTGGTGCAATTTGGCACGGTCACGGGTGTGCAATAAGCTGGATGCAACTATTTTGTTCTGCTCGTGGGGATGTATGCATGTTTCTAAAATGCATGTGCCCGCGGTATAGCGTGCTGCTGGCCTCCACTATGCAGTACAACTGGGCGTGCCGTGCGATTCGATAGTGCTCTTCTGCACTTCATTGATTTTTGTGATTTCTGAAGATAAAAGAAAGTGCAAATGAAGTCTGCTATGGTTTGCTATTGAGGTTCATTTTACTCAATTTTGCAGGAAAGATGAAGTGATGCAGTTCCATTGGATGCCCCATTACTTAATTTTGTTGTTGTTAAAAGCTGCACTCATTAGCTCATTGTAAAAACTGCAGTTCTTTACCGTGGTTTGGATGGTAGAGAGTACAGATTATGTGTGGAGCTGTGTAAAACAATCAGATAGATGTGTATCTTTTGAAGCTCACTTTGTTCTCTGACACGGTTTGCTATAAAACTCCTCTGATGTCCACTTGGTAAACACAAAACAAAAACATCTCAAAAGAAGCTCGCTTCTATATTAGATGTAGTTCACTCGCTCAGTTCCTGTGGTCCACTCGCTTGGTCAACGCATGTAAAAAATTAGTAAGTATGAAAAAAAGACAACAAAAACTCATGAGGTTCACTTTTGGTGGCGTTGCGGTTCACTTTCGGGAGTGTTGCGGTCCACTCGTTCAAAAAAAAGTTGAAAAACAAACAACAGAAACTTGTGTGAGAAAGTTTACGTCCGACAAAAAGAAATCATGAAGTTCACTTCACTGTCTGTTGCAGTGCGGTTTTCAGTTTGAAGCAGTGCGTTCTTCTGTCCGACGACGATTTTGGTGTCGCGAAAAAACAGAGTTTAAGCTTTTCGCTAATTTTAAAACTGCTCTTAAACCGTAAGGAATTAGAGAGAGTGTTCTACATGAAAGAGTTGCGTATCGTCGATATCTTTCCAACGGCATATCGTTTGAATCATTCCGACCAGCGGTTTGCAAAAATTTCGCCAAAAACGGCCGCTGCCACTCGTCGTCCGCCGCACGATTTATACAATTAACTTAAAACCATAAGGAATTTCAAAAATATTTCAACATATGAAAGTTGCGCCTCGTTAATAGCTTTCCAACGGTGTATCACATGCCTCGTTTCGACAAATGGTTCAAAAACTGGAGCGAAAACAGTACCGAAAATTTGAATTTTTTTGAAAAACAGAATTCCACGGTTTAGTAAATTTGAAACTGCTCTTAAACCGTAAGGAATTAGAGAAACATTTCTATATGAAAACGATGCACCTCGACGATATCTATCCAACGGTGTATCATTTGCTTCATTCCGACAAGTGGTTTAGAAAAAAAACGCGAAAAAACGCTCGCTGCCACTCGTCATCCGCCGCACCATTTTCAAAACTGCTCTTAAACCGTGTGGAATATCGAAAACTGTTCAACATGTCGAAGTTGCACCTAATCCATAGCTTTTCAACGGTATATTATACGCCTCATTCCGATAAACAATCAAAAAATTAGAGCGAAAACAGTACCAGAAAAACACCGCGTGCAATTTTTTCCGACGCGAAGTTCACTAGTCTATATTGGAGTGCTCGTCGTCAAGAAGATGCAGTGCACTTGTGTTATATATATATATATATATATATATATATATATATATAGGACAACACTATTCTAATTCTAGGATTAGAATAGTTATTTGGATCACAACGCCCTAGATAGGAGCCGCGGTGGTGCTCCCGAACTCCATCGAAAAAAAACCACCGTGTGTCCCGTACCTCCCGTGCCTCGATCCCACCTCGCTCGCCTCGATCCCCAACCGGCGACCCCCCCCCCACACCCACTGTCAGTGCTCCTTCCCGCCCCGGACCCCACCCCCCGCCGTAGGTGCCCCGCCCCACCGCTGCCTGGCTCCCTGCGCGTCGCTGCCCCGACCACCCGCGCACCACCGCCTGGCTCCCTGAGTGATGTCGCCACGACCACGTGCGCGCCGCCGCCCCGACCACATGCCCGCCGCCGGCCTGGCTCCATGCGCGCAGAATCAATATATATAGGATTTTCTACAATAGTTTGCCACAGAACTAGTTAAGGCTTTCGACGAAGTAAAAGTTCTCAAAAATCCTGAAAAAAATGTTGAACCAACACACCTATAAATGTTGAACCAACGCGTAAAATCAATATATATAGCCGGTCTATTCTACTAATATTAGCAGAATAGTTATTCTGATAACACTTCCGCACTGCACGCTCAAGGCGAGAGCACTGCACTTTCTGTAGCAAAGGTACTACAATACAGAGACCAGTAAACTTCGTGTCGGAAAAAACTGCACGCATTGTTTTTTGGTACTATTTTTGCTCTAGTTTTTTAACCGTTTATCGGAACAACACGTGTAATATACCGTTGAGAAGCTATGGATTAGGCGCGACTTCGCCATGTTGAACACTTTTCGAGATTCATTATAGTTTAAGAGAAGTTTTAAAAATTGTGCGGCTCACGATGAATGTCAACAAGCATTTTTTCGTGTTTTCTTCTAAATCGCTTGTCGAAATGAAGCAAATGATATCCCCTTGGAAAGATATCATCGAGGCGCATCTTTTTAATATCTATTATTTTCTCTAATTCGTTACGGTTTAAGAGCAGTTTCAAATTTTCTAATTCACGGAATTTAGTTTTTTAATTTTTTTTTAAATTTTTCAATAATGTTTTCGCTCCAGTTTTTCAACCGTTTGTCGAAACGAGGCGTGTTATACGCAATTGGAATGCTACGGACAATGCGCAACTTTCATATGTCCAAATGTTTTTAAGATTCCTTATGGTTTTAAGTTAATATTGAAAATCGTGCGGCTGACGATGAGCGGCAGCGAGCGTATTTTTGTGAATTTTGGCAAACCGCTGGTTGGAAAGATACAACTGGTACATAGTTAGAAAGATAACGACAAGAAAAACTTTTTCATGTAGAACACGCTCTCTAATTACCTTACGGTTTAACAACAATTTCAATTTTAACAAAATGCGAACACTGTTTTTTCGCGACACCAAAATCGTTGTATGTACTGCATCAGACAAAAAACCGCACTGCTATAGACTGAAAATTGCACTGCATCAAACGGTCAAGTGAATTGCATTTTTTTAATTGCATTTTGTTTTAAATGGAGTGTACCGAAGAGTCCTTCGTAGTGGACTTTTCTAAGACCAAAGTGCATCACATTTGGATGTTTTTTAAATGCATTTTGGTTTAAATGGAGTGTACTGAAATGTCCTTCGTAGTGGACTTTCTGTAAGATCAAAGTGCATTGAATTTGCATATATTTTTAAATGAATTTTGTACTAAATGGAGTGTACTGAAGAGTCCTTCGTAGTGGACTTCTTTTAGATCAAAGTGCATCGCATTCGCATATTTTTTTAAATGCATTTTGTTTTTAAGTGGGAATTCCTTCGTAGCGTACTTTTTGTAAGACCAAAGTGCACTGAATTTGCATGTCTGCGGACTTATTGTAAGACCAAAGTGCACTGAATTTGCATTTTTTTAAATGCATCTTGTTTTAAATTAAGTGCACGAAAAGTCCTTCGTAGTGGACTTTTGTCCTAAATGGAGTGTACTGAAGAGTCCTCCTCCATACTGTAATTTCCTTTAGACCAAAGTGCACCGCATTTGCATGGTTTTTGAAATACATTTTGTTTTAAATGAGGTGTACTGGAAAGTCCTTCATAGTGGACTTTTATGCAAGACCAAAGTGCACTGGCATTTGCATGGTTTTTGAAATGAATTTTGTTTTAAATGAAGTGTACTGGAAAGTCCTTCGTAGCGGACTTTTATGCAAGGCCAAAGTGCACTGCATTTGCATGCCAATGCCATTTTTGTATCCGTACTGCACTGAAATACAACCAAACTATACATCCAAATTCTGAAAATGCAAAAAAGAAGAAGCTTCTGTACTGCTTCAGGGAGCCTAGTTGACGGCCTTGCCGCATCACACATCGTTGCATTTTTGACTGAAACGGGCGTGCCCTGCAACGAAGCAAACCCAACACCAAACATCACAACACACACACAACCAAGCTGATAGGCAAAATGTACCCTACACAGACAAGTTAAAGTGCACGCGTGCACTGCAGCGCTAGTCTGAAACCAAATACCACTGAGCTGAAATGGCACCCCTGCCGAACTGGACTGACGTCGTTGTTGGAAGGAGGAGGTAAGGACGTTGCGGTCGTATGATGTGCTCCAGGTACTGGAGGGCGTGGTCGCCATGGTGCTCGCCGGAGTGGAGGCGAGGTCGCCCACAGCAGTGGTCATGGTGCTCACCATGGAGCTGCATGCTCACACGAGCTGTCCGGAATCCAGCGGCAGCGCCGGCAGGGATTGACGGAGGCACAACACTTTGCGCGCTACAGCCTACTGGAGTGGGAGGGGAGAAGCCACGGTTGTCAGCGGGCAAAGCAGGAGCAAAGAGAACATGGCAGCGACCCGGTGTGCTGCCCCGTCGAACCGCATGCACTCGTTGGACGCACTACACACACGCAGTCGCTCGAACTGCACGGCCATGGAGAAGTCGTCAGGTCCGGCAAGTTTTGAGCAATGGCGGCCATGGCTGCGTCCCTGCTGCGACACAGAGAAAGACAGAGGAAAGGGTTGAGCAGGAGAGGAGGGAGCAGGAGTTAATTGCAAGAAACTACCACACTTCGGCACGTTGTAACGAATCAGTACCATTAGTCATTTTTTTGCCATGCAGTACCAACTCTAAGTCTAAGTGTTGTTATTTTAAATACCATATCTCTATCTCGTAAAATTCTCGAGCCAAAAGATGGATGCATATGCTGTGTTTAATTTTGCTAAATGATTTCAATTAAATGGTGTATCAATTCCATAAATTGCATATAGCAATAAATAAATCAGCAAAATTATTTCTAATATTTTAGATAGAAGAAATGTTTCATCTATCTAAAATATTAGAAAGAATGTACCTTTCTATCCAAATCCAATTTGCATCGATAAAATAAATCCAAATTCCAGTAGTAGATGAATAATTGCAAATTTGTGTGTGTACGAAATTAGAATAACTTCAAAATAACTGACATAATTTTGTATTTTTCCTGATCAGAAAAATACATGAAAAAGAAAGGAGGTAGAATTTTTTTGGATTTATGGTTAAAGAAGAAAAAGAAGAAAACAGGGGTTCTGTTGAATTTCAAGTATTCAGTTTCACCAATAAGATACGGAGACTTGCTTCACATTTGGAATTACACAAAAAAGATTTTTCATCGGAAAGAGGTCTACGAAGACTTTTGGGAAAACGTCGACGTTTGCTGGCTTATTTGGCAAAGAAAAATAGAGTACGTTATAAGAAATTAATCGGTCAGTTGAATATTCGGGAGCAGTAATTTAATCGTTCAAATTTTTTTCTTGTTTTATTATTTTTTTAGTAGTCTTATAGTAGTCTTAGATTTTTCATTTTGATGAGCCTCGCTTTGAGGAATTCATGGAATAATCCATTTTCATGGAATAATGAATTAAGGAAGAAAGGATATGAGTCTACCGCTTACAAGAAAAGATCTCATGATAGTCAATATGGGCCCTCAACACCCATCAATGCATGGTGTTCTTCGACTGATCGTTACTCTCGATGGTGAGGATGTTATTGATTGTGAACCCATATTAGGCTATTTACACAGAGGAATGGAAAAAATCGCGGAAAACCGAACTATTATACAATACTTACCTTATGTAACAAGGTGGGATTATTTAGCTACTATGTTTACAGAAGCAATAACAGTAAATGCACCAGAATTCTTGGAGAATATTCAAATACCACAAAGAGCCAGCTATATTAGGGTAATTATGTTAGAATTAAGCCGGATAGCTTCTCACTTGCTATGGCTTGGACCTTTTATGGCGGATCTCGGCGCACAGACTCCTTTTTTCTATATTTTTAGAGAGAGAGAATTAATATATGATCTATTTGAAGCTGCTACAGGTATGCGAATGATGCACAATTACTTTCGCATCGGAGGAGTAGCCGCCGATCTACCTTATGGATGGATCGAGAAATGTTTAGATTTCTGTGATTATTTTTTACGCGGAGTTGTTGAATATCAACAACTTATTACACAGAATCCAATTTTTTTAGAGCGAGTTGAAGGAGTAGGTTTTATTAGCGGAGAAGAAGCAGTAAATTGGGGCTTATCGGGACCGATGTTACGAGCTTCTGGAATACAATGGGATCTTCGTAAAGTAGATCCTTATGAGTCTTACAACCAATTTGATTGGAAAGTCCAATGGCAAAAAGAAGGGGATTCGTTAGCTCGCTATTTAGTACGAGTTGGTGAAATGAGGGAATCCATCAAAATAATTCAACAAGCTGTAGAAAAAATTCCTGGAGGACCTTATGAGAATTTAGAAGTCCGACGCTTTAAGAAAGAAAAGAATTCTGAATGGAATGATTTTGAGTATAAATTTCTTGGTAAAAAACCTTCGCCCAATTTTGAATTGTCAAGACAAGAGCTTTATGTAAGAGTAGAAGCCCCAAAAGGTGAATTAGGGATTTATCTAGTAGGAGATGATAGCCTTTTCCCCTGGAGATGGAAAATCCGTCCACCCGGGTTTATTAATTTGCAAATTCTTCCTCAGCTAGTTAAAAAAATGAAATTGGCTGATATCATGACGATATTAGGTAGTATAGATATCATTATGGGGGAAGTTGATCGTTGAAATGATAATAGATAGGGTAGAGGTAGAAACTATCAATTCTTTTTGGAAATTGGAATTATTAAAAGAAGTCTATGGACTGATATCGATTCTACCCATTTTGACCCTCCTTTTGGGAATAACAATAGAGGTACTCGTAATTGTGTGGTTAGAAAGAGAAATATCTGCGTCGATACAACAACGTATTGGTCCTGAATATGCTGGCCCCCTGGGCCTGCTTCAAGCTATAGCAGATGGGACTAAGCTACTTTTTAAAGAAGATATTCTGCCATCCCGAGGAGATATTTCTTTATTTAGCATTGGACCCTCTATAGCAGTCATATCAGTTTTATTAAGTTTTTTAGTTATCCCTTTGGGATATCATTTTGTTTTAGCCGATCTTAGTATTGGTGTTTTTTTATGGATTGCCATTTCAAGTATAGCTCCTATTGGTCTTCTTATGGCAGGGTATAGCTCAAATAATAAATATTCTTTTTCAGGCGGTCTACGAGCTGCTGCTCAATCCATTAGTTATGAAATACCATTAACTTTTTGTGTGCTAGCAATATCTCTACGTGTGATTCGTTAAAATGGATCTTTTTCCTATAAAATCCATTAACTATTTATATTCCTTTTCTTATTTAGTATTTGGGTTGGTAAGTTAAACTAGATAGCTATATGAGTGAAACAAAACAGCTTATAAATTTGTAGTAAAAAGAAAAAATCTCATTTCCTACGTACAAGAAAAAAGTGGAAGTAAACATAAGCAGTGTAAACTCTTTATCCCAAGGTTGATATTTTTTAATTAGTCATCATATCTTGAAGCGGCCAAGAATAAAGGATTCACGATATGGAATTCCATTACTAGAATATTCCTAGTTATTATATTACTATAACTTATTAATCCATAAGAAGAATCCACCAAAAGTTAGTGAAGGGTTAGGAACACAAAGGTACATAAAGGATTAGTAATGGAAAATCTAAAACATTAGAGATTTTTGCCCATAAAAGGAATCATAATAAGGACTTGCAATTTGTAGAAATTATCAAGTAGTACTTTCTTCGGATTCCGATCCAGAGTATGTTCCCATTCACTTGTTAAGGAAATGGTTATCAAGAACGAATTAACCCTTTATCCATTTTTTCTTTTTAAATACCCCTCCCTGGGGAAAGAAGAATAGTAAAAAAGATATAGATCCTTTTAGGAGGCCCTCAATGACCATAGATCGAACCTATCCTATTTTTACAGTGCAATGGCTGGCTATTCACGGACTAGCTGTACCTACTGTTTTTTTTCTTGGGATCAATATCAGCAATGCAGTTCATCCAACGATAAACCAAATTCCAACTATAGAACTATGACACAATCAAACCCGAATGAACAAAATGTTGAATTGAATCGCACCAACCTATACTGGGGTTTATTACTCATTTTTGTACTTGCTGTTTTATTTTTCAATTATTTCTTCAATTGAGAGATAGAAAGAGACTAATAAGAAAACTCTTATCCCATTTGGAAGGATACCAACACACGCGCGTACCGCCGGGACTCGAACCCGCACCGTGCCGTTCAAGGGGAAAGCTCGCTGCCGTTGCGCTGCTGCTGCTTTCACGTCAAAAGCCACGCGTAACGTTATATATACTTTGTACCTTTCGTTTTTTTACAAAATAGAAAGTTGCGCGACCGTCCGCCGGAAATCGACCTCGCCGAGTCGCTCGCCGTGCGCGCTTGCTGCCTCTGCCCCATGCCATCCTATGTGTCAACTAATACGCGTATAGGTCTTTAAACTCCGAGCCGTTCTGGTTTTTATATGATATTAAAAATTATTATATGTTCATCGCGTCATATGATTAAAGAAATGTTCGTCGCATCGTTTAATATGTATATATATTGCATATTCTAAAAAGTTTAAATGTACGATATCATATTATAAAAAGTTTATCGTATATATATTGAACATTTTATAATATATGATGTATATATATACATGTGTATGATTTTTTTCAATATACGTTACGCACACTACGGTCGGTGTGAAGAATAAACCTGCTGGTCTCTACATTGTTTCTGGGTTGACGTTCAAAATTTTAAAATTACTCTGAAAGGTAAATAAAGTGTTTGTGCATTTAAAAAAAATGTTCAGAACATTTTTGGGAAAAGTTGAACGCGTATTTAAAATTTGAAATGTATTTTATAAAATGTTCATCGTGCATTATAAAATTTATTACGATTACACAATAATTTTTAGTACATGTTATCATTTTGTGAGTAACTATGCATTAAAAAAATACAACAAATATATGCAGTAACTGTAACAAATATATCGCATCCTGATGCAGCATCATTTTTTTCGTTTATTTTATTTGTTCAGACATATAACAATATAAGCATGGTATCGTACTTTGAATATGTCACCGAGGCTGGCGTACTGGTCGGGTGCGTGCGCGTGACGCGGTAGGTCGCCGGTTCGAATCCCACCCGCGCGCTATCTTTTTAGATTTTCATGAAGGGCGTGTATGTGATTAAGTATAGCGCGAGGGGCTTCCTAAAAAACATATGCCATGTGTCGTCCGACAGGTGGGGCCACTCAGTCAGATACGTGTTTATACGGCTGTCAGACCTTTTTGCAACACTTAGGCTTAGAGTTGGTACTGCATGGCAAAAAAATGACTAATGGTATTGATTTGTTACGATGTGCCGAAGTGTGGTAGTTCCATGCAATTAACTCAGGGAGCAGGGAAAGAAGGAACAGGCATGGGCAGACGTTGCTGGTCTCACCGGCGCACGGATCTGGCGTCGCCGTGGACCGTAGTGTACAGCATGGGATGCCGATAGGCAGTGGAATGGGGGCGGGCGGACGGTTCTCGCATCTGGACGGGGTGAGTGAAAGTGTGGGATGCGGGAGTTGGCGGGCGGTGGTGGGTGGTGTAGCAGGAGGTGGTCGACATGCACGATGGTCACGGCAGGGGCGGCGCGACGGTGGCCTGGGAAGGGCCGACCACGGCAGATCGGCTGTCGGCGCGGTGGGAGGGAGGTGGTGGTGCAGCGCGATGGAGGGAGGTGGCGTGGCGGTGCAGGGGAGGGAGGTGGGGTGGGCTCCCCGGTGGCTGAGGGAGCTCTGTCGTGGGTGGTGGAGAGGGAGGTAAGAAGGTGGAGGGGTGGGCACGGCGGCAAGGCGGGCGAAGAAGAAGGTGGGAATGGGAGTGGGAGGGTGCGGGGTGGGGTTGACTGGGAGGAAGATATGTTCAGGAGGTGTGGTTTGCTTCGGTCGGGAGTAGGGCTAGCGGCGGCCTGGCGCTCAGAGCGTGGCGGCCCGGGAGGTTGAGGGGGTCAGCTGGATAAGAAGGTGAGGGATTTGGCCGGCGTCGAGCGCGGTAGGAGGTGGGAGGAAGAAGCGGTGAACCGCCGCGCCCAGCCCAGCGCACATCCCACGCCCCGGCCATCATGCGCCCCACAGCAGCCGCGCGCCATGCCCACACACCCTGAGCATCGCCCGCCAGATCATAGTAGCCGGAAACGGGGAACGGTAGGCCGTCCCTCGATCCCGATTTATCGACCCGGAATCGGATTCGGGAACAAGGTCGGATTTGGTACGATTCGATGAAGATTCGGCGTCCTTGTAGCCTGCTCCTCGATTCAGGTTTCAGGATCCAACAGCCAAAACGCGAGGCATAATTTACTCACGCCGTCGTTTCTTTTCTCAAGGACTCCTCATTCTTCCCCCGGTCCATTAATAGCAAGGGATCCAATAACAGCAAGGAATGTTGACCGTCAGGGAGTCGTCGTTCTTCAGGAATTGCGTTCCTGGATCCATGGTACCGTACTGGGTTCATCGTACCCAAATGGATTGGATCGCGTCCACGCTATAAAAAAATCGTTCAAGAGATGTATAGCCTTGTTGTACCCTATTTTTTTCAACCAGCGACTCTCGTCCCTCGTTCCCGTTCCTGGTTCCCACCGTACCGGAAACATGGCAACTATGCGCCAGATGCAAGTCTCCCCCGAGTGCCACCACCCGATGCAAGTCGCCTCTAGCGCCTGCACGCACGGATCCAGTCGAAGTTAACTGAAGTCCAACTGTTGCATTGGACAAGGTCCATCCAATTCGCGGTTAACAAAATTTGACCCTCCATGGCCGTGCCTGTTAATTTTAATACACAAAAATGAATGGTTGAGGAGAAATACCTTCAAGGAAATTCAAACATTATGTTCCAAAAAAGTTCACTTATACAAAGTGGTTGAAGGTTGGAAAAAAGATTAAAAAAAGGGTTGGGAAAAAGAGAGAAGAAAAATTGACATTAAAAACAAGCCAAAATCATTTTACCAAAAAAAGAGTTTGCCCCAAAAAATAAACTCTAGAGGTTCACAAAACAAAACAAAACAATAAGTTAAAAGACAAAACAATACACACATTTTCCCATCTTTGAAAGTAAACCAAGAAGTCCAATTTGAAAATACATAGCAGGTCAATGTTTATAAAAACATGAGAAATTTTTGTCGCTAAAGAAAAGCAAGAACTTCAAATAAGCATAACACATTGCTTCAATGTTTTTTCAAGTACATGGTTTTACCGTTTCAAAAAAGGGAAAAGAAAAGTATTTCAAATTAAAAAAAATCCGATATTTAAAAACTAGAATCATTAGCTGAGATCCTCCCAAACTCGTTGAAAACAAAAAAGACCCAATCTTAAACTACCCAAACCCACCATACGACCCAACCGATCATGCACCCCACCTCCCGCACTATCCACCCTCGGCCCAACTTGCGATGATGCCGCAACACCACGCCTAACCGGGTGACACCGTCGTCGCTGCCCCACGCCCAACCACCGATGACGGTAAAACTCATGCATACACAAAAGCAGCAGATGTAAAAGCAAAATGATCATTTCGGCAAAATTAAAAAAATCTAAAATAATCATAAGTTCAACTAGGGAAACCCATAAAGGTCGATGAACCAAAATCCCAAAGTTCATATAAGCAAGTTAGGTTCACAGGGACATCGCCTAACCCTCGAAGTTGAACATGAGATGCTCTCTACAAATTAAAAAAATGTTTCTTATGGCAGAAATATTCCTTAGCAGTACAAAAATTATAGAGAAAATTGGATTTTCCTTGTTTCTAGAAACAACCTTAAGGTTCAAATTTAAATAACAAAGACGTTCAATGTTTATTACAAACCCAAGAAGGTCAAATTAATAAAATAGAGCAGTTCAAAAGGTTTGTAAAAAGATGAATTTCCCATGTTTCAAAAAAACATAGAAGTTCAAACTTAAATTGGAAAGGTTCGATGTTTATTACAAAATTAAGACTTTTCCGGTTACAAATGAATAACACCTAGAAGTTCAAATAAAAATGAAGTAGTTCACCGTGTATAAAAAACTTGAAGTTTCCTCGTTACTAAAGAATAAAACCTAGAAGTGAAATTAATAATAAAAAACCACATCATCCCCTACCATCACCTAAATTCATGAAGTTCATATTAAAGTAAAGAAGTAGTTCGATGTATACGGGAAAGAAAAGTATGAAGTTCAATTTAAAAAAAAGTATGAAGTTCAATTTTAAAAATTTGTTCGATGCTTACTTAAAAACCATATTTTTGTAACAATAAAACTAAGAATTTCAAATTAAAATATTAGAGAAGATCGAAAGTAATAAAAAACTCATGTTTCTAATGGTATATCATTTGTGCAACTCCAACGAAACGGCCGAGGAATTGCGAAAAAAATATGTGACAGAAGTTCAAAGTGAAAACAGCGGGTAGTTCGACTACTACACAGAATGTGTTTCAGATGAGAATAAATTTTTTAGAGCGGTTCAACGCCTATAAAAAACTCTGATTTATTATCTTACTAAAGAGAAACAGAGAGAAGTCCAAAGTGATAATGGCAAGAAGTTCACGTACTACATGGTGTATGTGTTTCATATGAGAAAAAGGAATAAAAAGACAAAGTATAAAAAAATGGTTGCTAGAAGTTCATGTGCTCGGCCCAGGAAGTTAAAAAATTGTTGTGAGAGAGATTCAACTTGTATTTACATGTTCGAAACACAAAATTATGTTATTTTTGGTATTTTAAAACAATTATCTCGATGTGTTATAAAAGCTGAAACAAAATGCGCTGCACAAAAATCGTTCCTCCTATTCAACATCTCTCCAAAGGGTATACTGTAGGCCCTATTCTAGAATGAATGGTTAACAGAAATTGGTGTATGTTGTTCGAAACAAGAGTTTAACCGTATTAGACAAAGTTGCGTCTTTTCAATAGGTTTTAAATGGTATATCATTTGTGCAACTCTGGCAAAACGGGTGAGGAATTACAAATAAAAATATGTGACAGAAGTTCAAAGTGAAAACAATGAGAAGTTCAACTGCTACATGGGATGCGTTTCAAGTGAGAATAAAAGAATACAAAACTAAAAGCATGAAACGGTTGTTGCAAGAAGTTCACGTGCTCCTCTCGGTGAAGTTCAAGATCTCTAGTGCAAGACGTCCGACCTTCAATTGCATGTAGAAAACACCTTCGGAGACACCTGTAGAGCATCTTTATAATCACCCATTTACGTTGTGACGTTTGATAACACACAAGGTGTTCTTCCGGTATTCGGGAGTTGCATAATCTCATAGTCTGAGGAACATGTATAAGTCATGAAGAAAGTAGTAGCAATGAAACTATAACGATCACAATGCTAAGCTAACGGATGGGTCATGTCCATCACACCATTCTCCTAATGATGTGATCCCGTTCATCAAACGACAACACATGTCTATGGTTAGGAAACATAACCATCTTTGATTAACGAGCTAGTCAAGTAGAGGCATACTAGGGACAATATGTTTTGTCTATGTATTCACACATGTACTAAGTTTCCGGTTAATACAATTCTAGCATGAATAATAAATATTTATCATGAAATAAGGAAAAAAATAATAACTTTATTATTGCCTCTAGGGCATATTTCCTTCAGTCTCCCACTTGCACTAGAGTCAATAATCCAGTTCACATCATCATGTGATCTAACATCAATAGTTCACATATGTATGAGATTAACACCCATAGCTCACATCACCATGTGACCAACAACCAAAGGGTTTACTAGAGTCAATAATCTAGTTCACATTGCTATGTGATTAACACCCAAAGATTACTAAGTTGTGATTATGTTTTTCTCATGAGAGAATTTTAGTCAACGGGTCTGTCACAATCAGAGTCATATGTATTTTGCAAATATTATATGTCTACAATGCTCTGCATAGAGCTAGTCTAGCTAATTGCTCCCACTTTCAATATGTATCCAGATTGAGACTTAGAGTCATCTGGATCAGTGTAAAATCTTGCATCGACGTCACTCTTTACAACGAACTCTTTATCACCCCCATCACCGAGAAACATTTCCTTAGTCCTCACTAAGGATAATTTTGACCGCTGTCCAGTGATCTACTCTTAGATCACTATTGTACCCCCTTGCCAAACTCATGGCAAGGTACACAATAGGTCTGGTACACAGCACAACATACTTTATAGAACCTATGACTGTGGCATAGAGAATGAGTTTCATTCTCTTACTATTTTCTACCGTGGTCGGGCTTTGAGTCTTACTCAACTTTACACCTTGTAATACAGACAAGAACTCCTTTTTTGACCGATCCATTTTGAAATCTTTCAAAAACTTGTCAAGGTATTTACTCATTGAAAAATCTTATCAAGCGTCTTGATCTATCTCTATAGATCTTGATGCCCAATATGTAAGCAACTTCACCAAGGTCTTTCATTGAAAAACTCTTATTCAAGTATCCCTTTAAGCTATCCAGAAATTCTATATCATTTCCAATCAACAATATGTCATCCACATATAATATTAGAAATCCTACAGAGCTCCCACTCACTTTCTTGTAAATACAGTCTTCTCCAAAAGTCTGTATAAAACCATATGCTTTGATCACACTATCAAAGCATTTATTCCAACTCCGAGAGGCTTGCACCAGTCCATAAATGGATTGCTGGAGCTTGCACACTTTGTTAGCACCCTTTGGGTCGACAAAACCTTCTGTTTGCATCATATACAACTCTTCTTCCAGAAATCTATTCAGGAATGCAGTGTTGACATCCATCTGCCATATTTCATAATCATAAAATGCAGCAATTGCTAACATGATTCGGACAGACTTAAGCATCACTACGGGTGAGATAGTCTCATTGTAGTCAACTCCTTGAACTTGTCAAAAACCTTTTGCGACAAATTGAGTTTTGTAGACAGTAATATTACCGTCTGCATCAGTCTTCTTCTTAAAGATCCATTTATTTTCTATGTCTTGTCGATCATCGGGCAAGTCCACCAAAGTCCACACTTTGTTCTCATACATGGATCCCATCTCACATTTCATGGCTTCAAGCCATTTCGCGGCTTCTGGGCTCATCATCGCTTCCTCATAGTTCGTAGGTTCATCATGGTCTAGTAACATGACTTCCAGAATAGGATTATCGTACCATTCTGGTGCAGATCATACTCTGGTTGACCTACGAGGTTCCGTAGTAACTTGATCTGAGGTTTCATGATCATCATCATTAGCTT
Organism: Triticum aestivum; assembly: GCF_018294505.1. NCBI lineage: Eukaryota > Viridiplantae > Streptophyta > Magnoliopsida > Poales > Poaceae > Triticum > Triticum aestivum. Next base: position 93,018,323 of record NC_057813.1, on the reverse strand, counting down.
CCTCACTAATTGGTGTAGGAATCACTGGAACTGATTTCTGTGATGAACTACTTTGCAATTCGGGAGAAGGTATAATTACCTCATCAAGTTCTACTTTCCTCCCACTCACTTCTTTCGAGAGAAACTCCTTCTCTAGATAGGATCTGTTCTTAGCAACGAATATCTTGCCTCCGGATCTGTGATAGAAGGTGTACTGAACAATTTCTTTTGGGTATCCTATGAAGACACATTTTTCTGATTTGGGTTTGATCTTATCAGGTTGAAGCTTTTTCACATAAGCATCACAACCCCAAATTTTTCTTGATCTTATCAGGTTTCTTGCCAAACCACAGTTCATAAGGCGTTGTCTCAATGGATTTTAATGGTCCCCTGTTTAACGTGAATGCAGCTGTCTCTAATGCATATTCCCAAAAAATAGTGGTAAATCGGTAAGAGACATCATAGATCACACCATATCTAATAAAGTGTGGTTACGACGTTCGGACACACCATTACGCTGTGGTGTTCCAGGTGGCCTGAGCTATGAAACTATTCCACATTGTTTTAAATGAAGGCCAAACTCGTAACTCAAATATTCTCCTCCATGATCAGCTCTTAGAAACTTTATTTTCTTGTTACGATGATTCTCCACTTCACTCTGAAATTCATTAAACTTTTCAAGTGTTTCAGACTTGTGTTTCATTAAGTAGATATACCCATACCTGCTCAAATCATTTGTGAAGGTCAGGAAATGACGATACCTGCCACGAGCATCAACACTCATTGGACCGCATACATCAGTATGTATTATTTCCAATAAGTCACTAGCACATTCCATTCTTCCAGAGAACGGAGTTTTAGTCATCTTGCCCATAAGACACGGTTCGCGAGCATCAAATGATTCATAGTCAAGTGATTCCAAAAGTCCATCTTTATGGAGTTTCTTTATGCGCTTTACACCGATATGACCCAAACGAAAGTGCCACAAATAAGTTGCACTATCATTATTAACTTTGAATCTTTTGGCATCAATACTATGAATATGTGTATTAATTACCATGATCGAGATTCAATAAACCATCAAAATTGGGTATATGACCATAGAAGGTTTTATTCATGTAAACAGAACAACAATTATTCTCTGTCTTAAATGGATAATCGTATTGCAATTAACATGATCTAATCATATTCATGCTCAACGCAAACACCAAATAACATTTAATTAGGTTCAACACTAATCCCGAAAGTATAGGGAGTGCTCGATGATGATCATATCAATCTTGGAACCACTTCCAACACACATCGTCACTTCATCCTCAACTAGTCTCTATTTATTCTGCAACTCCTGTTCCGAGTTACTAATTTTAGCAACTAAACCGGTATCAAATACCCAGGGGTTGCTATGAACACTAGTAAAGTACACATCAATAATCTGTATATCAAATATACCTTTGTTCACTTTACCATCCTTCTTATCCGCCAAATATTTGGGGTAGTTCCGCTTCTAGTGACCATTTCCTTTAAAGTAGAAGCACTAGGTTTCAGGCTTAGGTCCAGCTTTGGGCTTCTTCACGGGAGTGACAACTTGCTTGCCATTCTACTTGAAGTTCCCTTTCTTTCTCTTTGCCCTTTTCTTTAAACTAGTGGTCTTGTCAATCATCAACACTTGATGTTCTTTCTTGATTTCTACCTTCATTGATTTTCAGCATCACGAAGAGCTGGGAATTTCTTTCATCATCCCTTGCATATTATAGTTCATCACGAAGTTCCAGTAACTTGTTGATGGTGACTAGAGAACTCTTTCAGTCACTATCTTATCTAAAAGATTATCTCCCACTTGATTCAAGCAATTGTAGTACCCAGACAATCTGAGCACATGCTCACTGCTTGAGCTATTCTCCTCCATCTTTTAGCTTTAGAACTTGTTAGAGACTTCATATCTCTCAACTCGGGTATTTGCTTGAAATATTAACTTCAACTCCTGGAACATCTTATAATTTCCATAACGTTCAAAAACGTCTTTGAAGTCCCGATTCTAAGCCGTTAAGCATGGTGCACTAAACTATCATGTAGTCATCATATTGAGCTAGCCAAACGTTCATAATGTATGCATCTGCTCCTGCAATAGGTCTGTCACCTAGCGGTGCATCAAGGACATGATTCTTCTGTGCAGCAATGAGGATAAACCTCAGATCACGGACCCAGTCCGCTTCATTGCTATTATCATCTTTCAACTTAGTTTTCTCTAGGAACATATAAAAAACATAGGGAAGCTACAATGCGAGCTATTGATCTACAACATAATTTGCAAAATACTATCAGGACTAAGTTCATGATAAATTAAAGTTCAATTAATCATATTACTTAAGAACTCCCACTTAGATAGACATCCCTCTAGTCATCTAAATGATTACGTGATCCATATCAACTAAACCATGTCCGATCATCACGTGAGATGGAGTAGTTTTTCAATGGTGAATATCACTATGTTGATCATATCTACTTATGATTCACGCTTGACCTTTCGGTCTCAGTGTTTCGAGGACATATCTGCATATGCTAGGCTCGTCAAGTTTAACCCGAGTATTTTGCGTGTGCAAAAACTGGCTTGCACCCGTTGTATTTGAACGTAGAGCTTATCACACCCGATCATCATGTGGTGTCTCGGCACGACGAACTGTCGCAACGGTGCATACTCACGAAGAACACTTATACCTTGAAATTTAGTAAGGGATCATCTTATAATGCTACCGCCGTACTAAACAAAATAAGATGCATAAAAGATAAACATCACATGCAATCAAAATCTGTGACATGATATGGCCATCATCATCTTGTGCTCATGATCTCCATCACCGAAGCATCGTCATGATCTCCATCATCACCGGCGCGACACCTTGATCTCCATCGTAGCATCATTGTCGTCTCGCCAACTATTGTTACTACGACTATCACTACCGCTTAGTGATAAAGTAAAACAATTACATGGCGATTGCATTGCGTACAATAAAGCGACAACCATATGGCTCCTGCACTACGAAAAAAAGACACATCCGTGACATTTTGGGCCAAACAAAATTTTTTTCTATCATACATATGACACTTCTATGACGATAATTGTGACAAAACCCGGTATCATCATAGATGTGGTGGGCTCCTACTTCTATGACAAAAAATCATGACAGAAAATGGGCTTTTCGTCCTAGGCGGGCCGGAGACGCAGTTGCATGACATTCTTTGGGCCGTCCATGACGGAAAAAACCATGGTAGAAGCGAGGGTGAGGAAAATTTCGGGGAGTTCCCGGTTACGGTGGGTGGTCGGGGGCCGAGCGATGCGCATTTCTCTCGTACACGTACGCGCGTGCATGCGAGGCGTTGGCTCTAACTGAAGCCGAGAGAGGCGTTGGGCTCTAACTGAACCCGAGCGATTGCACTGCAGGCTACGCGTTACTGAACCCGATCGATCGATCGATGGATGTTAACAGAACCCGATGGAGCGATTCCTTCGCTACTGCTGCTAACTGAAGCCGATCGATTGGATGAACAGTGAGCATTGCGGGGTGGGGGGGGGGGTTGGATGAATAGTGAGTGGTGGCGTTGCCTCTGGATGAACAGGAACCCATGGTGTGGAGGACTGGATGAACAGTAGACGATGGAGGGGTGGTCGTGGAGGGGTGGTTGAACAGGACCCCGTGGTGTGGAGGGCTGGATGAACAGTAGACGGTGGATGGGTGCCCGTGGAGGGTTGGTTGAAGAGTAGCCGGTGGAGTAGCGCGCGGTGGAGGCTGGATGAACAGGAGCCTGTGGAGGCTGGAGGAGGTCGACGGTAGCCCATGGAGGCTGGAGGAGGTTGACGGTGGAGATGAACAGTATCCCGTGGAGTCCCGTTTTGCGGTACGTCACACCCCTCCCCCCCCCCCCCGTTTCGACCGTAGCGCTCCAACATAAGTCCGTTTCATCCGTTTTGCGGTACGCCACACCGCTCCTGATCAACAGGACCCCCGTTTCGACTGTAGGAGGTCTGTTTCCTCCGTTTTGCGGTACGCCAGGCCCCTCCCGATCAACAGGACCCCGTTTCGAACGTGGCCGGTCGAACACAAGGCCGTTTCCTCCGTTGTGCGGTACGCCATGCCTCGTTTCCATCGCCTGTTCCGTCCAAGCCCTCCCGATGAACACGACCATGCATTTCGTTCCGACCCAGCCGGTTGGCTCCCCATGAACACGACGACAACGTTGTTTCTCCGTTCTGATCCAGCCATGTATGTATGCGCGAGTAGGCGTTAGAGACCCTGCCCGTATCTCCGTACGTGGCCGTATTTTCTTTCTTGCACCCTCGCCGATGTACGTACGTGTACATGCTACGTGCGTGCCTCTACTACGAAACATGCGCGCCTCTACATCGACCAGTATGTACGTACACGTTCGCGACCAGGATGATAATGCTACATACGCTTCGACCAGGTGGGTCCCGACTGTCAGGCACTTCCTTGCCTGCGAAGATGTAGCTGGTGGGTCCCAGCAGTCAGGGGGCTAATCGTTTTTTTCAGACGCACTTCCTTGCGTGCGAAGGTGTAGCTGCTGGGTCCCAACAGTCAGGGGGGCGAATCGTTTTTTTTTCGGACGCACTTCCTTGCGTGCGAAGGTGTAGCTGGTGGGTCCCAGCAGTCGGGGGGCGAATCATTTTTTTCGGACGCACTTCCTTGCGTGCGAAGATATAGTTGGTGGGTCCCAGCAGTCAGGGGGGCGAATCATTTTTTTTCGGACGCACTTCCTTGCCTGCGAAGATGTAGCTCGTGGTCCCAGCAGTCAGGGGGAGAATCATTTTTTTCGTGAAATACGGTGGCCCGTCCGGTGGGTCCCCACTGTCAGGTGGAGGAATAATTATTTTGCGCATAATAAGGAGGCACTTCCTTGCGGCTACCGTGGACCCAGCTGTTAGCCTCTCCACGTACAGTCCATGTCCGATGGAAGTTGTTCCTTGACCACGTTGACCACGCCGCGCCGAGAGCACCACAGCGGTGGATGACGGCGAGGCCTAGGAAGGGGACGACACGGAGCCGGGGAAGATGCGGCAGTGGATGCACACGCGGAGAGGAGTACGAGGGTTCACTAGTTTGGCTGCGCTGCCGTCGCCACAGAATAACAGGGGGTGTGGGTCAGTGGGTGAGTGGAGGGATGGCCTGGCCAGCGGTGGGAGTAGTAGGGGGCGGTGAGGCCTCCGCGGCAACACAGCCGACCATGGGAGGCAGGAGCAGGCGACACGACCGGCGCTGCTTTGGGCGGCTGGAGCAAGTAGACCAGAGGTTGAAGAAGGATGACGGCTGTTGGATGGACATCGTACGGTCACTGCAGCTAGAATTGTTTATATTGACTAAGTTGACAAAGCCCTTGGTATGTCAACTTAGTAGGCCCACAGTGTTGGAAATATGCCCTAGCGGCAATAATAAAAGGATTATTATTATATTTCTTTGTTCATGATAATTGTCTTTTATTCATGCTATAATTGTATTATCCGAAAATCGTAATACATGTGTGAATACATAGACCACAACATGTCCCTAGTGAGCCTCTAGTTGACTACCTCGTTGTGATCAACAGATAGTCATGGTTTCCTGGCTATGGACATTGGATGTCATTGATAACGGGATCACATCATTAGGAGAATGATGTGATGGACAAGACCCAATCCTAAGCATAGCACAAGATCGTGTAGTTCGTTTTGCTAGAGCTTTTTCAATGTCAAGTATCTCTTCCTTAGACCATGAGATCGTGTAACTCCCGGATACCGTAAGAGTACTTTGGGTGTACCAAATGTTACAACGTAACTGGGTGACTATAAAGGTGCATTACAGGTATCTTCGAAAGTGTCTGTTGGGTTGACACGGATCGAGACTGGGATTTGTCACTCCGTGTTGCGCAGAGGTATCACTGGGCCCACTCGGTAGTGCATCATCATAATTAGCTCAAGGTGGCCAAGTGTCTGGTCACGGGATCATGCATTACGGTACGAGTAAAGTGACTTGCCGGTAACGAGACTGAATGAGGTATTGGGATACCGACGATCGAGTGTCGGGCAAGTAACATACCGTCTGACAAAGGGAATAGTATACGGGGTTGCTTGAACCCTTGACATCGTGGTTCATCCGATGACAACATCGAGGAGCATGTGGGAGCCAACATGGGTATCCAGATCCCGCTGTTGGTTATTGACCTGAGGTCGTCTTGGTCATGTCTGCATGTCTCCCGAACCCGTAGGGTCTACACACTTAAGGTTCGGTGACGCTAGGGTTATCAGGAAGAAAAGTATGTGATTACCGAATGTTGTTCGGAGTCCCGGATGAGATCCCGGACGTCACGGGGAGTTCCGGAATGGTCCGGAGGTAAAGATTTATATAAGGAAAGTGGTTAAACGGACACCAGAAAGTTTCGGTGGCATACCGGTATTGTACCGGGGCCACCGGAAGGGTTCCGGGGGTCCACCGGGTGGGGCCACCCCTCCCTGGGGGGCCACATGGGCTGTGTGGGAGAGGGAGCCAGCCCCTAGTGGGTTGGGCGCGCCTCCCCACCTAGGCCCATGCGGCTAGGGCAAGGGGAGGGGAAACCCTAAAGGGGGCGCCCCCCTAGCTTGGGGGGATTAAGCCACGCTTTTTTCCCTCTCCCTTTGGCCATCGCCCCCCTCTAGGGTTTCCCCTAGAGGGCCGGCCCCCTTGCCCCTCTCCTCCTATATATAGAGGGGTGAGGGGAGGGCAGCAACAAGACAACTCAAGGCGCAGCCCCTCCCCTCCCCAACACCTCTCCTCCTCCGTACGTGCTTGGCGAAGCCCTGTCGGAGTACAACTGCACCAACAACACCACGCCGTCGTGCTGCCGTTGGAGCTATCTTCCTCAACCTCTCCTTCCTCCTTGCTGGATCAATACGGAGGAGACGTCGCCCGTACCGTACGTGTGTTGAACACGGAGGTGCTTTCCGTTCAGCACTTGGTCATCGGTGATCCGAATCACGTCGAGTACGACTCCATCATCACCATCCCCTTGAACGCTTCTGCACTCGATCTACAAGTGGTATGTAGATGCAAACTCACTCCCTTGACTCGTTGCTTAGATGAACTCATAGATGGATCTTGGTGAAACCGTAGGAAAAAAATTTAATTTTCTGCAACATTCCCCAACAGTGGCATCATGAGCTAGGTCTATGCGTAGTTCTCTTTGCACGAGTAGAACACAATTTTGTTGTGGGCGTGGATCTTTTCAACTTGCTTGCCGCTACTAGTCTTATCTTGCTTCAACGGTATTGTGGGATGAAGCGTCCTGGACCAACCTTACACGTACGCTTACGTGAGACCGGTTCCACCGACTGACATGCACTAGTTGCATAAGGTGGCTGGCGGGTGTCTGTCTCTCCCACTTTAGTTGAAGTGGATTCGACGAAAAGGGTCCTTATGAAGGGTAAATAGAAGTTGGCAAGATCACGTTGTGGTTATTCGTAGGTAAGAAAACGTTCTTGTTAGAACCCAATTGCAGCCACGTAAAAGATGCAACAACAATTAGAGGACGTCTAACTTGTTTTTGCAGCAATTGTCATGTGATGTGATATGGCCAGAAGTTGTGATGAATGATGAATGATATATTGTGATGTATGAGATCATGTTCTTGTAATAGGAATCACGACTTGCATGTCGATGAGTATGACAACCGGCAGGAGCCATAGGAGTTGTCTTTATTTTGTATGACCTGCGTGTCATTGAAGAACGCCATGTAAACTACTTTACTTTATTGCTAAACGCGTTAGTCATAAAAGTAGAAGTAGTCGTTGGCGTGACAACTTCATGAAGACACGATGATGGAGATCATGATGATGGAGATCATGGTGTCATGCCGGTGACAAGATGATCATGGAGCCCCGAAGATGAAGATCAAAGGAGCTATATGATATTGGCCATATCATGTCACTACTTTATATAATTGCATGTGATGTTTATTATGTTTATGCATCTTGTTTACTTAGAACGACGGTAGTAAATAAGATGATCCCTTATAACAATTTCAAGAAAGTGTTCCCCCTAACTGTGCACCGTTGCTAAAGCTCGTCGTTTCGAAGCACCACGTGATGATCGGGTGTGATAGATCCTTACGTTCACATACAACGGGTGTAAGACAGTTTTACACATGCAAAAACACTTAGGGTTAACTTGACGAGCCTAGCATGTACAGACATGGCCTCGGAACACGGAGACTGAAAGGTCGAACACGAGTCGTATGGAAGATACGATCAACATGAGAATGTTCACCGACGATGACTAGTCCGTCTCACGTGATGATCGGACACGGCCTAGTCGACTTGGATCGTGTAACACTTAGATGACTAGAGGGATGTCTAATCTGAGTGGGAGTTCATTAAAATAATTTGATTGGATGAACTAAATTATCATGAACTTAGTCTAAAACCTTTTGCATAATATGTCTTGTAGATCAAATGGCCAATGCTCATGTCAATATGAACTTCAACGCGTTCCTAGAGAAAACCAAGCTGAAAGATGATGGCAGCAACTATACGGACTGGGTCCGGAACTTGAGGATCATCCTCATAGCTGCCAGGAAACAATATGTCCTAGAAGGACCGCTAGGTGACGCTCCCGTCCCAGAGAACCAAGACATTATGAATGCTTGGCCATCTCGTGCTGATGATTACTCCCTCGTTCAGTGCGGCATGCTTTACAGCTTAGAACCGGGGCTCCAAAAGCGTTTTGAGCATCACGGAGCATATGAGATGTTCGAGGAGCTGAAACTAGTTTTCCAAGCTCACGCCCGGGTCGAGAGATATGACATCTCCGACAAGTTCTATAGTTGTAAGATGGAGGAAAATAGTTCTGTCAGTGAGCACATACTCAAGATGTCTGGGTTGCACAACCGTATGACCCAGCTGAATATTAACCTCCCTAATGAGGCAGTCATTAACAGAATCCTTCAGTCGCTCCCACCAAGCTACAAGAGCTTTGTGATGAACTACAATATGCAGGGGATGGTAAAGACCATTCCTGAAGTATTTTCTATGCTGAAGTCAGCAGAGGTTGAAATCAAGAAAGAACATCAAGTGTTGATGGTCAATAAGACCACTAAGTTCAAGAAGGGCAAGGGTAAGAAGAACTTCAAGAAGGACGGCAAGGAGGTTGCCGCTCCCGGTAAGCCAGTTGCCAGGAAGAAGTCAAAGAATGGACCCAAGCCTGAGACTGAGTGCTTTTATTGCAAAGGGAAGGGTCACTGGAAGCGGAACTGCCCCAAATACTTAGCGGATAAGAAGGCCGGCAACTCTAAAGGTATATTTGATATACATGTAATTGATGTGTACCTTACCAGTACTCGTAGTAACTCCTGGGTATTTGATACCGGTGCCGTTGCTCATATTTGTAACTCACAACAGGAGCTGCGGAATAAGCGGAGACTGGCGAAGGACGAGGTGACGATGCGCGTCGAGAATGGTTCCAGAGTCGATGTGATCGCCGTCGGCACGCTACCTCTACATTTACCCACGTGATTAGTTTGGAACCTTAATAATTGTTATTTAATGCCAAGTTTGAGCATGAACATTGTATCTGGATCTCGTTTAATATGAGATGGCTACTCATTTAAGTCTGAGAATAATGGTTGTTCGATTTATATGAGAGATATGTTTTATGGTCATGCTCCGATGGTCAATGGTTTATTCTTAATGAATCTCGAGCGTAATACTACACATATTCATAGCGTGAATACCAAAATATGTAAAGTTGATAACGATAGTCCCACATACTTGTGGCACTGCCGCCTTGGTCACATTGGTGTCAAGCGCATGAAGAAGCTCCATGCTGATGGACTTTTAGAGTCTCTCGATTATGAATCATTTGACACATGCGAACCATGCCTCATGGGCAAGATGACCAAGACTCCGTTCTCCGGAACAATGGAGCGAGCAACCAACTTGTTGGAAATCATACATACCGATGTGTGCGGTCCAATGAGTGTTGAGGCTCGCGGAGGATATCATTATGTTCTCACTCTCACTGATGACTTGAGTAGATATGGGTATGTCTACTTAATGAAACACAAGTCTGAGACCTTTGAAAAGTTCAAGGAATATCAGAATGAGGTAGAGAATCAACGTGACCGAAAGATAAAATTCCTACGATCAGATCGTGGAGGATAATACTTAAGTCACGAATTTGGTACACACTTAAGGAAATGTGGAATCGTTTCACAACTCACGCCGCCTGGAACACCTCAGCGTAACGGTGTGTCCGAACATCGTAATCGCACTCTATTAGATATGGTGCGGTCTATGATGTCTCTTACCGATTTACCACTATCATTTTGGGGATACGCTCTAGAGACAGGTACATTCACTTTAAATAGGGCACCGTCTAAATCCGTTGAGACGACACCGTATGAATTATGGTTTGGGAAGAAACCTAAGCTGTCGTTTCTAAAAGTTTGGGGATGCGATGCTTATGTCAAGAAACTTCAACCTGAAAAGCTCGAACCCAAGTCGGAAAAATGCGTCTTCATAGGATACCCTAAGGAAACCATTGGGTATACCTTCTACTTAAGATCCGAGGGCAAGATATTTGTTGCCAAGAACGGATCCTTTCTGGAAAAAGAGTTTCTCTCGAAAGGAGTAAGTGGGAGGAAAGTAGAACTCGATGAAGTACTACCTCTTGAATCGGAAAGTAGTGCAGCCCAGGAAAGTGTTCCTGTGATGCCTATACCAACTGAAGAGGAAAATAATGATGATCAAGGTACTTCAGATCAAGTTGCTACTGAACTTCGTAGGTCCACAAGGACACATTCCGCACCAGAGTGGTACGGCAACCCTGTCCTGGAAATCATGTTGTTAGACAACGGTGAACCTTCGAACTATGAAGAAGCTATGGCGGGTCCAGATTCCAACAAATGGTTAGAAGCCATGAAATCCGAGATAGAATCCATGTATGAAAACAAAGTATGGACTTTGACTGACTTGCCCGATGATCGGCGAGCGATAGAAAACAAATGGATCTTTAAGAAGAAGACGGACGCGGATGGTAATGTTACCATCTATAAAGCTCGACTTGTCGCTAAGGGTTATCGGCAAGTTCAAGGGATTGACTACGATGAGACTTTCTCTCCCGTAGCGAAGCTTAAGTCCGTCCGAATCATGTTAGCAATTGCCGCATACTATGATTATGAGATATGGCAGATGGACGTCAAAACGGCATTCCTTAACGGTTATCTTAAGGAAGAACTGTATATGATGCAGCTGGAAGGTTTTGTCGATCCTAAGAACGCTAACAAAGTATGCAAGCTCCAGCGATCCATTTATGGGCTGGTGCAAGCATCTCAGAGTTGGAACATTCGCTTTGATGAGATGATCAAAGCGTTTGGGTTTATGCAGACTTATGGAGAAGCCTGCGTTTACAAGGAAGTGAGTGGGAGCTCTGTAGCATTTCTCATATTATATGTAGATGACATACTTTTGATGGGAAATGATATAGAATTCTTGGACAGCATTAAGGCCTACTTGAATAAGTGTTTTTCAATGAAGGACCTTGGAGAAGCTGCTTATATATTAGGCATCAAGATCTATAGAAATAGATCGAGACGCCTCATAGGTCTTTCACAAAGCACATACCTTGATAAAATTTTGAAGAAGTTCAAAATGGATCAGTCCAAGAAGGGGTTCTTGCCTGTATTGCAAGGTGTGAGATTGAGCTCGGCTCAATGCCCGACCACGGCAAAAGATATAGAAGAGATGAGTGTCATCCCCTATGCTTCAGCCATAGGATCTATTATGTATGCCATGCTGTGTACCAGACCTGATGTAAACCTTGCCGTAAGTTTGGTAGGAAGGTACCAAAGTAATCCCGGCAAGGAACACTGGACAGCGGTCAAGAATATCCTGAAGTACCTGAAAAGGACAAAGGACATGTTTCTCGTTTATGGAGGTGACGAAGAGCTCGTCGTAAAGGGTTACGTCGACGCTAGCTTCGACACAGATCTGGATGAATCTAAGTCACAAACCGGATACGTGTATATGTTGAATGGTGGAGCAGTAAGCTGGTGCAGCTGCAAGCAGAGCGTGGTGGCGGGATCTACATGTGAAGCGGAGTACATGGCAGCCTCGGAGGCAGCGCATGAAGCTATTTGGGTGAAGGAGTTCATCACCGACCTAGGAGTCATACCCAATGCGTCGGGGCCGATCAAACTCTTCTGTGACAACACTGGAGCTATTGCCCTTGCCAAGGAGCCCAGGTTTCACAAGAAGACCAGGCACATCAAGCGTCGTTTCAACTCCATCCGTGAAAATGTTCAAGATGGAGACATAGAAATTTGCAAAGTACATACGGATCTGAATGTCGCAGATCCGTTGACTAAACCTCTCTCGCGAGCAAAACATGATCAGCACCAGAACTCTATGGGTGTTCGATTCATCACAATGTAACTAGATTATTGACTCTAGTGCAAGTGGGAGACTGTTGGAAATATGCCCTAGAGGCAATAATAAAAGGATTATTATTATATTTCTTTGTTCATGATAATTGTCTTTTATTCATGCTATAATTGTATTATCCAGAAATCGTAATACATGTGTGAATACATAGACCACAACATGTCCCTAGTGAGCCTCTAGTTGACTAGCTCGTTGTGATCAACAGATAGTCATGGTTTCCTGGCTATGGACATTGGATGTCGTTGATAACGGGATCACATCATTAGGAGAATGATGTGATGGACAAGACCCAATCCTAAGCATAGCACAAGATCGTGTAGTTCGTTTTGCTAGAGCTTTTTCAATGTCAAGTATCTCTTCCTTAGACCATGAGATCGTGTAACTCCCGGATACCGTAAGAGTACTTTGGGTGTACCAAACGTCACAACGTAACTGGGTGACTATAAAGGTGCATTACAGGTATCTCCGAAAGTGTCTGTTGGGTTGACACGGATCGAGACTGGGATTTGTCACTCCGTGTTGCGCAGAGGTATCACTGGGCCCACTCGGTAGTGCATCATCATAATGAGCTCAAGGTGGCCAAGTGTCTGGTCATGGGATTGTCACATCCCTAGTTCTGGCCTGACCTATGCTTGCTTCCATGTGTGCATCATGTTTAAATTTTTGAAACTTGAACTGAGGAAATTTGGAAGCCTCAAAACCCTAAATAAAAGAAGGGCAAAACCCTAAAATCTCATTCATTGTTCCAAAATGCTCTTCTTAGATGTTTAATATTTTTGGCAAGGGTTTCGATCCAAACTAAAAATAATGAACATTTTAAAAGGATTTATTTTTGGGACTTTGAATTTAAATCATTAGCTATTTGAATTTGGATTATATTCATATAACTAGAATATAATTTCAAATACCCCTGAAATATTTTATGAGCTTTTGGAAAAGTCCATCTAGCAAAATAAAAATATTCAGAGGAGTTTTTGGCATTGTTTGAATTATTTTTTAAATTCAAAACAGTGGCAAAAGATTAAATAAAAGAAAACAGAACAGAAATATAAAAAAAGAGCAGAAACTACCTGGCGCTCACCTGGCAGCCCAGCCGGCCCAGCTCCTATGCGGCCCAGCCCTGTTAACTATTTAAGATTAGTTTAAATTAATTTTAGTTTAACTAATTACACTGACACGCGGGACCCACTGTCAGGTTCGACCCAGAACGTGTCCCGTTGACCCGCTGATGTCACACCGACGTCAGGCTGATGCAGTAATTGATTTTCTGAATTTATTCTAATTCAGGAAATTTCAGAAAATTTCCTAAACTTGTAAAAATCATAGAAATTCAACCGTAACTCCAAATGAAATAATTTATATATAAAAAATTATCAGAAAAATTCAAGGAATCCATCTGTACCATTTTCATGCATGTTTGAACAATGCTTGTCCTCTGTTTTGGACAAAACAAATAAAGGGCATTTAAATAATCATATATGGAGTTGGAGTTTGAATCATGTATTCAAACCAACTTCATTTAAATCATAGCTAGGTGCATTAGCTCAAAACACCAGCATATTGCCATGTCATTATCATGCATCATATTGTTGCATTGCATTGATTGTGTTTCTTCTTGTTTGTCGGTGGTTGTTCCCTCTCGATAGACGTGGTTTCGACGATGAGATCGATGACACTGATGAAGAGCTATATTATCTTCGGAAGTGCCAGGCAAGCAAAACCCCCTTGTTCATTCCGATAAAATCCCACTCTCTCGCTCCTGCTCTCTTTTACTGCATTAGGACAACACCGATTCAACTGTTACATGCTGCGGTAGTTGAACCCCTTTATCCTCTGCATCACCTGTCATTGCCACAGTAAATAGATGAAACCCACTAGCATGAGTAGGAGTTGTTTGAGCCCTGATGTGCCTACTCATTTATGCTTGTTTGTCTTGCCTGCTACTGCTTAGAGTTGAGTCAGGTCTGATTCATCGGGGATGAATCAGAGGCGTGTGAACATGTCCTACTGGGTGTGAGCTAAGTGTGTGAACACGATTTGGTAAAGGTAGCGGTGAGAGGCCATGTAGGAGTACATGGTGGGTTGTCTCATTGCAGCCGTCCTCAGGAACTGAGTTCTGTGTTTGTGATCCATGATCAGTTACTACCACACATTGGGCTCTGGGCGCTCCAAGCTCTCTCGACTTATTAATCAACTCGATCTCTGTCCAGGAGTTGCAACTAGTTTCTGGTGTTTGTAGGTAGTGTTAGTAGTCTACCAAGTGGCACCCGGTACAGGTGGGCTTGGGACAGACTAGGCACAGTGGCACGGTGTACCAAGCATGGATCCACTCGGCGAGGTGGGCTTGGGAACCCTGCTCACATCGTTTGGGGCCGTAAGCGACACCCCGGCCGGATCTCCTTGCAGATGGAACCCGAATAGGCGATAAACCTGGACTAGAGACTTGTTCGGTTAGTCAAGTAGTGGCCGACTCCCTCGCCCGGCTTCCGCCTGAAGGTAGCCGAGGTACATGACGTGTACAGGGCGATAAGTGGCGAAAGCGTGTGTGAAGAAGTACCCCCCTGCAGGGTTATCATTATCTATTCGAATAGCCGGATTCCTCGGATATGGAAACTTGGACCCCTTGCATAGTTCATAGACAAGCGAAAGTGGATACTCCAAAATACGCAAGATAAGCGTGAGTCCTATGGATGGCGTTCTTGTAGGGAAACGAGAGCGGATCCATAGTGGTGTATTGATATGGTGAATCTGTGGACTCGTGTGTGCCACCTCAAAAGAGTTACTTGCAGTCGTAGTTCAGGATAGCCACCGAGTCAAAGCTGGCTTGCTGCAGTTAAACTCCACCATCCCCTTGTTGATAATGATGCATATGTAGTTAGATCTGATGTAAGTCTTGCTGGGTACATTTGTACTCACGTTGCTTAATTTATGTTTTTTGCAGAGAGACTTCAGTCTCACTAGTAGTTCCACGTGGACTTCGACGTTTAGCTTGTTACCTCAGCTACGATCTTGTGCCCTCGGCAGGATCTGGTAGATAGTCAGGCTTCTCAGCCTTTTTCATTTATAGATGTCTGTACTCAGACATGATAGCTTCCGCTTGTGCTTTGACTTGTATGCTCTGAATGTTGGGTCATGAGACCCCTGTTTGTAATATCTCGCTCCTCGGAGCCTATTGAATAAATACTTGAGTCGTAGAGTCATGTTGTGATGCCATGTTGTATTTGCACATATCGAGCATATTGTGTGTATGTTATTGAAATGCTTGGTATGTGTCGGATCTGGCTATCTAGTTGTTTATCCTTAGTAGCCTCTCTTACCGGGAAATGGCTCCTAGTGTTTCCACTGAGCCATGGTAGCTTGCTACTGCTCCGGAACACTTAGGCTGGCCGGCATGTGTCCTTCTTCGTTCCTGTGTCTGTCCCTTCGGGGAAATGTCACGCGATGAATACCGGAGTCCTGTTAGCCCGCTACAGCCCGGTTCACCGGAGTCCTGCTAGCCCAGTGCTACAGCCTGGATTCACTCGCTGATGACCGACACGTTCGATGCTGGGTCATGGATGCATGTCCCTGTAAGTTAGTGCCACTTTGGGTTTATGACTAGCCATGTCAGCCCGGACTCCTTATCATATGGATGCTAGCGACACTGTCATATACGTGTGCCAAAAGGCGCAAACGGTCCCGGGCAAAGGTAAGGCGACACCCGTGGGAATACCGCGCGTGAGGCCGCAAAGTGATATGAGGTGTTACATGCTAGATCGATGTGGCATTGAGTCGGGGTCCTGACAGCGTTGGTATCAGAGCTTGACTGCCTGTAGGATTACCAAGCCAAACTGGTCGAAGTTGAGTCTAGAAATTCTTTAGTTATATAAGGGAATTGATTGTGGGATGGAACGTAAGGCTCTTTTTACTCCTTTACCTCATGCCCTTCTGATCTGAGTCATCTTATCTTTCCTACGGGGTTAAGGAACTATGCTATCTCTTCTTTCTATCAGGATCACGTGTTACTAATCTGCAGACTTGTAGGATTGATGGTTCTAAGCTTGAGTTCGGTTCCTACTACTTCTGTATGTTATCTGTTGATCTCGAAACCTTGATATTGTGCTACTGAGTGGTTATGCCACCATTTTTGTAGCATGTCTCCAATCTTTTTGAGCATTTACAGCCGTTATGCTGTCCGAGTCATCCCAGGTTTCTAAACAGTCTGATGCATTTGCAAATTCCTTCCTCCCGTTTCGATGTTCCTTTGGGCCAGATTAACCACACTAATCGGTGAGTTGAGGTACTCTGTTGCCTTGACATATATGTTGGAGTTATTATTATGACCCTAGGTGTCTAGAGTACCACATAGTAATCCAGTCATGCCTTGTGTTCCCAGTGTGATGATTCTGGCTATCATTCTCAAAAGCATCCCGTGATGCCACTTAGTAGTAGGTATTCTACTCCTGGGTTTCTGAGCCCAAGATTCACCCTACTTACTTCATGTTGATAGTAATTTCTAGTGCCTTTAGGATATTAGTAACCTTTGCGATAGTCCTCGAGGTCCGTGGTATATCGTTCTTCCAAATACCATGAACCATTCTTGGCAGGAGTTCTTTTGAACCAAAAGATCACAACTAGAGTGCTTTTGATGAGTTCTCCATTCCATATTGTGAATCTGCCAGTTCTACCTCTCTGCATGGGTTATCTGGAAGAAACATGTTGAACTTGGTTTGACATACTAATCTATGCATCCACAACTCAGAAAAACATATGTTCCTTTGAGTTGTCCCCCCCCTTTAGTTGTCTTCTGACCGTCGTATATCAATTGATAGTCAAGAGTGTGTATGCATTCGCTCATCGATGCCTATTACTCTTGTGGTCTGTCAAGCCATTCTATTCTGGAATGACTAGGAGAAACAAACTCCACAACCTGACCCATATCCTGGGTTGGGTCAAAGCAGTTGTATTCCGCAGATCAAATGCCAATCCAGCTTTTGGTTCTGTTCTACCTTGGAGTATTACCCCCTTTATGTCAGAATTGTCATGAGAACTACACCAACTCTCATGAATTTTGACATAGTAATACTTCTCACCATCATTAGTCATTCCTCGGTCTTCGTGTTGATGCAACCGGAATACCGACAAATGAATTGTGATGTGTGAAATCAATACTCCTAGCAACCTCGTTGCTTGGTAGTTAAAGGACAATAATTTCATTCTTAGCGTGTTGGTTTTTGAATCATCATTCTAAGATAGATTGTGCTACCTAGTCCTTATTTCCTGGTGCACTCTTTGATTGATGAGTTAGGATTTTGTCAAGTCCTCGCTCATTTGATCATATCATCTTGCCCTGAAAAGCAAGATTGTTCTCGAGCTTAGTAACATATCGGTGGTTTGTGATTTTCCGTATATCTTCTCGGAAGTATTACCAGGTTGTCACCTGATCGCTATGTTGAGTTCGTGATCAAGTTGGTTTATTCCTGTAAACCACCCTTTCTCCAAGAATCCGTGTTGGATACCCCTGAGCTAGTTGGTTAAGCTAAACAACAACTTGGAGAGCTGGAAGATAAAGGCTTCTCCGACTTAGTTCATATTAAGGGATATCTTGTATGTATGTTGAAGAAAGATGATGTCTTCATCGATTGGTCCCTGTGATCAGTTGTTGGACCTATTATCTTGTTAAAACTTTGATTTGAGTGTGGGCTATTCTCAAATCAAATCAGAACCAACGATGTTCGTAATGTTGTCTTACTCGTGGTTGACTCCTCGAGCATACACCATTATATCTTATGGGTCTGACCAATGCTATCACCTGTTCACATAATTAGGGAATTCCATCTTCATGGAAATCTCGATGAATTGTTGTTGAGCCCATCAACATCATTTTATCTTCTCCAAGATCTTGTTGGACAATAAGTTAGTGTTGGAAACTTTTGAAGCATTTTCTTCATGCTAGCTCATGAAGTATTTGTTTGATGAAAGGAGTGACTTCCTCTTATACACGTGCATTTGGTGAAAGTTGCCGCCATGAATTTGAGAAAGTTAGTTTTGCTTCCTCTGGAATCATCGCAAGTCAGTCATACACACGTGCGAAGTATTCTGTGGTCTGGAGACTTGCAACCTTCATTCCATATGTGTCCCGAGCACACCAAGCCACTGATTGATTTGTTCAAGGAGAAGAAGTTCCCTCATAAGAGCTAATCATATGACTTATGCAAGGACTTCGTTATCCACGATGATGGTTCCCAACCAGAACTCGGTAGTGTTTTATTGTAAGACTACCATGTGATCATGTTTGTCTGGGACAGCGTGTTCACATGTGTGTAGCAGAACCAGCTCATGTTTTGGAGCTTGCTATCGTAGTTTATTTTCCGAGAATCTCGCAACGTCATCTCATCGTTTTGTGTTGCAAATTTTCATTTTTCTTCCTAGACTCGATGAGTCAGGATTATTCGGACACCAACCAGATCTGAATCTCAGGCAGATATGATAGTTGGAACATTTCCCAAGAACTATAATATTGGTCCCTCGATAACTGGTAAAGTGGATGTCGTGGCCAGCACCACCCAGCCGAAGGACCTATTATTGTAGTATCTTGATTGAAGAAGTTGGCCACCTCCCCATGAGGATTTCGTAGGATTTACTCCATAGTTATTCCTTATGGATTCTTGTGCTCCCAAAGTCCGACCTCTTACTTGATGTTTTGGGTACCAAACCTTTTTAATTAATGGGTTGCACTAGCACATCAAGGAGAACATTAAAAGCGGAGTGCTAAATGTCTCTCGGTCGATCATCCAGATTTTGATCCCTTGGCCTCGCTAAGGTTAAATCTGAGAAGGTGTTATTTTCCTTTGCATCTGCATCATCCATCATTAGCCATCATGGTAGTATGTTGTGTGGCCAGGATCCTTGACACGGATGTTGGTAAAACCTTGATGATTGTGGAAATGCTCAAGTTCTTGAGAGCACGCACAAGCGCTACGTGTTATCATCGGCACTAACTGGGATTCCTCTCAGTTTCCTCGGCAATGCTATGACCTTTTCAAACAGTGAATTCACTCTCTACTATTGGGTTCCTTCCCAGTTACCAGAATCATTCCCAGCATTTGCATTTTGTCCCCAGCTTGCACCACCAATGCGCCATTCTACCATGGGTCTCTTCCATTTCCGGTGGTAAGCAAATTCATCCACTATGTTGTTTT
This sequence comes from Triticum aestivum, assembly GCF_018294505.1. Classification (NCBI taxonomy): domain Eukaryota; kingdom Viridiplantae; phylum Streptophyta; class Magnoliopsida; order Poales; family Poaceae; genus Triticum; species Triticum aestivum. The sequence continues at coordinate 92,998,703 of NC_057813.1, read as the reverse complement.
CAACAAGGTAATCCACATCATCCATTCTGGTCCAAGTATACCATTCTACCGAACCCCCCCAAACGATCACTCAAGAATTGCCTTAGGCTGGTATAAAGAGTTCAATGATCTCTGAATCAAAAGTAATTCTTTTTGCCACCTAAGGGGATATATCTACAAGTCACCTTCCCTGAGGTGCCCCGTTTTGGAATCATGGCAATTTCCCTTGCTACTTTGAAACCCTCGTCAAATTGTTTCTTCTGTTGCTCCGGATGCATGTTTTGCCTCTCAGCTCGAGAGATGTTGCTATGTCTCATTCCGTGAGTTAATCCTGAGTTGTTCGACCTTCGAGAAGTTCGATCCTTCTAGAGTTTTCTTTCCCCTCTCGTTGTCATGACGGTTGGCTTTCTCGGAGCAAGACATCAAGACAATGATGGTGATCGAATCAATGTTCTTATGAAGGGCAACCTGGATCGTGAAGATTGTGTTAGGTTGCGTTCCCCATCGTCTTACCCTACACTTGAATCTTGGGTCGAGATTCTTGTTTAGTGGGGGTGAGTTGTCACATCCCTAGTTCTGGCCTGACCTATGCTTGCTTCCATGTGTGCATCATGTTTAAATTTTTGAAACTTGAACTGAGGAAATTTGGAAGCCTCAAAACCCTAAATAAAAGAAGGGCAAAAACCCTAAAATCTCATTCATTGTTCCAAAATGCTCTTCTTAGATGTTTAATATTTTTGGCAAGGGTTTCGATCCAAACCAAAAATAATGAACATTTTAAAAGGATTTATTTTTGGGACTTTGAATTTAAATCATTAGCTATTTGAATTTGAATTATATTCATATAACTAGAATATAATTTCAAATACCCCTGAAATATTTTATGAGCTTTTGGAAAAGTCCATCTAGCAAAATAAAAATATTCAGAGGAGTTTTTGGCATTGTTTGAATTATTTTTTAAATTCAAAACAGTGGCAAAAGATTAAATAAAAGAAAACAGAACAGAAATATAAAAAAAGAGCATAAACTACCTGGCGCTCACCTGGCAGCCCAGCCGGCCCAGCTCCTATGCGGCCCAGCCCTATTAACTATTTAAGATTAGTTTAAATTAATTTTAGTTTAACTAATTACACTGACACGCGGGACCCACTGTCAGGTTTGACCCGGACCGTGTCCCGTTGACCCGCTGATGTCACACCGATGTCAGGCTGACGTAGTAATTGATTTTCTGAATTTATTCTAATTCAGGAAATTTCAGAAAATGTCCTAAACTTGTAAAAATCATAGAAATTCAACCGTAACTCCAAATGAAATAATTTATATATGAAAAATTATCAGAAAAATTCAAGGAATCCATCTGTACCATTATAATGCATGTTTGAGCAATGCTTGTCCTCTGTTTTGGACAAAACAAATAAAGGGCATTTAAATAATCATATATGGAGTTGGAGTTTGAATCATGTATTCAAACCAACTTCATTTAAATCATAGCTAGGTGCATTAGCTCAAAACACCAGCATATTGCCATGTCATTATCATGCATCATATTGTTGCATTGCATTGATTGTGTTTCTTCTTGTTTGTCGGTGGTTGTTCCCTCTCGATAGACGTGGTTTCGACGATGAGATCGATGACACTGATGAAGAGCTATATTATCTTCGGAAGTGCCAGGCAAGCAAAACCCCCTTGTTCATTCCGATAAAATCCCACTCTCTCGCTCCTGCTCTCTTTTACTGCCTTAGGACAACACCGATTCAACTGTTACATGCTGCGGTAGTTGAACCCCTTTATCCTCTGCATGACCTGTCATTGCCACAGTAAATAGATGAAACCCACTAGCATGAGTAGGAGTTGTTTGAGCCCTGATGTGCCTACTCATTCATGCTTGTTTGTCTTTCCTGTTACTGCTTAGAGTTGAGTCAGGTCTGATTCATCGGGGATGAATCAGAGGCGTGTGAACATGTCCTACTAGGTGTGAGCTAAGTGTGTGAACACGATTTGGTAAAGGTAGCGGTGAGAGGCCATGTAGGAGTACATGGTGGGTTGTCTCATTGCAGCCGTCCTCAGGAACTGAGTTCTGTGTTTGTGATCCATGATCAGTTACTACCACACATTGGGCTCCGGGCGCTCCAAGCTCTCTCGACTTATTAATCAACTCGATCTCTGTCCAGGAGTTGCAACTAGTTTCTGGTGTTTGTAGGTAGTGTTAGTAGTCTACCAAGTGGCACCCGGTACAGGTGGGCTTGGGACAGACTAGGCACAGTGGCACGGTGTACCAAGCGTAGATCCACTCGTTGAGGTGGGCTTGGGAACCCTGCTCACATTGTTTGGGGCCGTAAGCGACACCCCGGCCGGATCTCCTTGCGGATGGAACCCGAATAGGCGATAAACCTGGACTAGAGACTTGTTCGGTTAGTCAGGTCGTGGCCGACTCCCTCGCCCGGCTTCCGCTTGAAGGTAGCCGAGGTACATGACGTGTACAGGGCGATAAGTGGCGAAAGCGTGTGTGAAGAAGTACACCCCTGCAGGGTTATCATTATCTATTCGAATAGCCGGATTCCTCGGATATGGAAACTTGGACCCCTTGCATAGTTCATAGACAAGCGAAAGTGGATACTCTAAAATACGCAAGATAAGCGTGAGTGCTATGGATGGCGTTCTTGTAGGGAAACGAGAGCGGATCCATAGTGGTGTATTGATATGGTGAATCTGTGGACTCGTGTGTGCCACCTCAAAAGAGTTACTTGCAGTCGTAGTTCAGGATAGCCACCGAGTCAAAGCTGGCTTGCTGCAGTTAAACTCCACCATCCCCTTGTTGATAATGATGCATATGTAGTTAGATCTGATGTAAGTCTTGCTGGGTACATTTGTACTCACGTTGCTTAATTTATGTTTTTTGCAGAGAGACTTCAGTCTCACTAGTAGTTCCACGTGGACTTTGACGTTTAGCTTGTTACCTCAGCTACGATCTTGTGCCCTCGGCTGGATCTGGTAGATAGTCAGGCTTCTCAGCCTTTTTCATTTATAGATGTCTGTACTCAGACATGATAGCTTCCGCTTGTGCTTTGACTTGTATGCTCTGAATGTTGGGTCATGAGACCCCTGTTTGTAATATCTCGCTCCTCGGAGCCTATTGAATAAATACTTGAGTCGTAGAGTCATGTTGTGATGCCATGTTGTATTTGCACATATCGAGCATATTGTGTGTATGTTATTGAAATGCTTGGTATGTGTGGGATCTGGCTATCTAGTTGTTTATCCTTAGTAGCCTCTCTTACCGGGAAATGGCTCCTAGTGTTTCCACTGAGCCATGGTAGCTTGCTACTGCTCCGGAACACTTAGGCTGGCCGGCATGTGTCCTTCTTCGTTCCTGTGTCTGTCCCTTTGGGGAAATGTCACGCGATGAATACCGGAGTCCTGTTAGCCCGCTACAGCCCGGTTCACCGGAGTCCTGCTAGCCCAGTGCTACAGCCTAGATTCACTCGCTGATGACCGACACGTTCGATGCTGGGTCATGGATGCCTGTCCCTGTAAGTTAGTGCCACTTTGGGTTTACGACTAGCCATGTCAGCCCGGACTCCTTATCATATGGATGCTAGCGACACTGTCATATACGTGTGCCAAAAGGCGCAAACGGTCCCGGGCAAAGGTAAGGCGACACCCGTGGGAATACCGCGCGTGAGGCCGCAAAGTGATATGAGGTGTTACATGCTAGATCGATGTGGCATTGAGTCGGGGTCCTGACAGGGATCATGCATTACGGTACGAGTAAAGTGCTTGCCGGTAACGAGACTGAACGAGGTATTGGGATACCGACGATCGAGTCTCGGGCAAGTAACATACCGTCTGACAAAGGGAATAGTATACGGGGTTGCTTGAACCCTTGACATCGTGGTTCATCCGATGACAACATCGAGGAGCATGTGGGAGCCAACATGGGTATCCAGATCCCGCTATTGGTTATTGACCTGAGGTCGTCTCGGTCATGTCTGCATGTCTCCCGAACCCGTAGGGTCTACACACTTAAGGTTCGGTGACGCTAGGGTTATCAGGAAGACAAGTATGTGATTACCGAATGTTGTTCGGAGTCCCGGATGAGATCCCGGATGTCACGAGGAGTTCCGGAATAGTCCGGAGGTAAAGATTTATATAAGGAAAGTGGTTAAACGGACACCGGAAAGTTTCGGTGGCATACCGGTATTGTACCGGGGCCACCGGAAGGGTTCCGGGGGTCCACCGGGTGGGGCCACCCCTCCCGGGGGGCCACATGGGCTGTGTGGGAGAGGGAGCCAGCCCCTAGTGGGCTGGGCGCGCCTCCCCACCTAGGCCCATGCGGCTAGGGCAAGGGGAGGGGAAACCCTAAAGGGGGCGCCCCCCTAGCTTGGGGGGCAAGCCACCCTTTTTTCCCTCTCCCTTTGGCCGCCGCCCCCCTCTAGGGTTTCCCCTAGAGGGCCGGCCCCCTTGCCCCTCTCCTCCTATATATAGAGGGGTGAGGGGAGGGCAGCAACAACACAACTCAAGGCGCAGCCCCTCCCCTCCCCAACACCTCTCCTCCTCCGTACATGCTTCGCGAAGCCCTGTCGGAGTACTGCTGCACCAACAACACCACGCCGTCGTGCTGCCGTTGGAGCTGTCTTCCTCAACCTCTCCTTCCTCCTTGCTGGATCAAGACGGAGGAGACGTCGCCCGTACCGTACGTGTGTTGAACGCGGAGGTGCTGTCCGTTCAGCACTTGGTCATCGGTGATCCGAATCACGTCGAGTACGACTCCATCATCACCATCCCCTTGAACGCTTCCGCACTCGATCTACAAGTGGTATGTAGATGCAAACTCACTCCCTTGACTTGTTGCTTAGATGAACTCATAGATGGATCTTGGTGAAACCGTAGGAAAAAATTTTAATTTTCTGCAATGTTCCCCAACACACAGGTCAGCTTCCGAAACGGTGCACCCCAGATGTCAGGGGGGTGAATCATTTTTTGGGCGGGTGAAGCTAGAATATCCGAGATTGAAGAATAAGCACGGCATCCGTTGGATGGACATCCAACGGCCACTGCTGCTAGAACCGTGTGTTGATTATAAGTTGACAAAGCCTTGCATACCCGTCAACTCTGTTTTTTTAGGGGACGCATCAACTTAGTAAGGCCAGTAGTGTGTGGCAGAGAACTTATAGCCCATTTGAGATTTGTAAGAATGTGTAGCCCATTTTTGAATTCTAATGGAATTTACTACAGCCCATTTACAGTTTGTTAAAAGTACAACCCATTTCAACCAACCGTTCAAAACAGAATTCAATAAAATTTCCCACATTTTGATGGGATCCGAATATTTTTATCCCGAAATTTTAGTCAGATTAAATACAATTTCAATATGAATTTATATTGCGTAAAAATCCAACAAAACATTCCGCTCACAACAATTAATGAAATTAAAATTTTCAATATTCCAAAATAATATTTTATAAAGTAATCACTGTTTGGTGCATTTTTTTATAGTTACTACCCAGTTTTTATAATTACATCCCATTTATTATTCCTTAAAGCCCATTTTCTTGTTAAGCCTAATGCATCTCTCCTAGGAAAGATTTGCAGCCCAGCGGGGCGGAGAATAACAACTTGACCTTGCCTGGGTATTCCTAAAACAAGTATAGCTGGGCTAGCCATTTTCAGCTTGAAAAAAAATAATATCTGGGCTGGATATCTGGCCTGGGCTAGACGGGCCACAGCCCGTCCAGTTAATACCTACAGCGATGTTTTCGTTGTTGTTCAGAGGAGAAAAATTAATATCTGGGGTAAATATCGAAAAACTCTGCAGTGCTCACACCTCAAAAACACAAATACTGCTCGAGCTGCTTGGTCCCAGCTGTCGGTCGCTTCTTGTGCAATTCTCTTGTTTATTGACTACTCCCTCCTTTCCGGTTTATAATGCTCAATTCAAAAATCTCACCAATCAAGGTAGATGGCGAGTGGTGGAATAATTTTTCTAGTTTTGCAAAAGCACCTAATTAATGCTCTTGTTATCCTCAAAAAATTATGTTTATCAATGCATTAATTGCAATGCATGCATGCATAAAGTACATTCATTGGTCAATTTTCTCTTAATACTTGCATGCAATGATTTAATGCACCTTGAAATCTGTACATGTGATGGAAAACAACCAAATTGAGCCCTATAAAATGGAAAAACTAAAATTTTGAGATAAGCCCTATAAACCGGAAAGGAGGGAGTACATAGGTAGACAATGGTGTGGGACCGTGATGTCAGGAAACCAGGAGGAAGCAAAAGAAATTATAGTTATATATATATATATATATATATAATAAGGAGGCACTTGCGTACGTGAGGCTATGGACCTGGTGGGTCCCCATTGTCATCCTATCCAAGTAAAGTGATCTCCTCGCCCGCGCGCGCTTTCCGCCCGAAACAGTCAGCACCGGCCGCCCCGCTTCCCAGTGCAGGCTATTGCTCCGCCTTCAAACGACACAAGTGCCGTCCGTCCATCCATCTCCCGCACACATTAATGCTACGCGGTTGCCGAGGCGGCTACTCTGGCGTCACACGTCCGTCCCTCCGCCCGCCCACCATTGCTATATAAACTGCTACACCGGCCACAGCCACAGTCATCCGCATCCGTTGCCTTTCTCCTGTCCACATCACTACTGCCCACCATGGCTTCCTCGCGCTCCAGCACTCTTCGCGGCGGGCGGACGACGGACCACAAGGAGATAGCAGCCATTGCTGCCGACCGGCAGGCAGCCGGAGGACGACGATGTCCCAATGGAGAACATGGTAGTCGACGATCCGGCGCCAACCCCCTCCTCCGCGCCATCCTCGCCGGTGCATTGCACCATGACCATCGGTGAGGCTCGTGCCCAATATATGGACAGGGTGAGGCAGATGCATGAGGAGCAGTTCTGGGAGGCGCAGGCCGACGCCGCCTACAACCACCATCTCCTCCAGGAGCACCTGCAGGCAGAGGAGCAGATCACTGCGGAGCGGGCGGAGCAGGAGGCGCTGCTCGACTCGTACTGCTCCGCCCGCAAGGGCTGCCTCGAGCGCTGGCGGTACCGCATGCGGGTGGCGGAGGCTGCGACCGCCTACAAAGAGGCTAGCAAAGAGGGCGATGAAGCGGGCGAGGCGCTGTTTGGTGAGACCGAGGATGAGGCGGAGGACAATGCCGGCTCCGACGAGTCCCCGCTCCGCTGGCGTTGACGATGCCCCGCGGCACCAACATCGAGGCAGAGGACACTGCTAGCTCTGCCGAGGCCCTGCGGCGCCAACAACGAGGTAGAGGACATCGCCGGCTCAGTAGACGCCCCACCCTGCCGGCAACGTGGGGGAGGATTTCCACCGCTCCGCTGAGGTGCCGCCCGCCGGCAATGAGACAGAGGACATCGCCGGCTCCGCCGAGGCCCCACCCCGCTGCCAACGAGGCCGCGCCACACAGAAACGAGGAAGAGTAGAACACGGTAGGTCGCCGCCGCTCGGGTCCAAGTAAGGCCACCATTGCTATCCTCCGGTTGAAGCCAAGCTAGGCGGGTTAACCATTGATGGTCGGTTAGCTTCTTGGCGGCGACGTGGAGTCGGAGAGCTGCGCTGGAGAAGAATGCTGCTTCTACTTAACTGCTGGTGCAGTTGGTTGACTGACACGTGGGCCCAACAGGCCACATGTCAATTACGCAACTGCACCTGCAGTTAAGTCACTAAAGCTTCTGTTCGGCTCAGTGGGACACAGGTGGGTAGCTTCGGTTAATTAATTATACCTCCAGCGCACCCCTATTTAGTTTTTTTAGAAAAGGAGGATGACCCTTGGCCTCTGCATCTAGGAGATGCATGCGGCCACAAACACCCCTTTTTAGTTGAAGAATGTATGAAATGTAATTAAATCCAGCATGTTTATATGAAATCCGATCGTGTATGAATGAATTTATTTCGATTAGTTCGAATTCATGTATCACTGGCATTGGATGAACATGCAAAACAATACATACTAGCATTATTCCCAGGGTGATCACCTCGTTTGCAGCAGTTTCACATGTACTCTCTCCGGTCCTTTCTATACAAGTTTTGTCTGCAGTCAAAGTATCTCTACTTTGACTAATCTTATACAAAAAAGTATGCACTTTCACAATGTGCGAAGTAAAAAGGAACAGAAGGAGTACAAAGAGTTTGAGCAGCTTTTTAGCGTTTCTGTACATTGCAATCAAACACACAGGGCTGGCAATTCATAGAGAACATTCAAAACAATCGATGATTATGCATCTCAGCGACTCACATGTTAGAGGCAATATTTACTTCACAACTAAAGAATAAAGAAAAAATTGATCGACGCTGCTGACAGCAAGGGCGTCCCATTCGAAAATATCAAACGCATGTCTTAAAATCAATGAGAAAAATTTGACAAGGTTGTCCCATTCCAAAATATCAAATGCCTACGATTGTGGAATGGGCAGGGTTTGCCATCAGTTCGGACATTGACATGGCACCTCGTGCTAAATAAACCAACTGTTCTTTTTGTGCAGTTCCACCAAAATCAACCAAATTCACGCGTAGCTTGTATGATTTCGCCCTTATATGTTGCAACGCCTTGAACTTATCGGCACCTCCTTTCTTGTGGTGGAAATGAATGATTCAATGTATTCATGAACATTTTGTGCAGTTCCCATTGAAATCAAGCCGATCACCCCTGTTTGCACAAATACAAAAAAAGTGATTAGTATAAAGCAAAATGTACTATGAATTGACAGTTTAAATAGGCACCTACATGGTCCATGTAGAGCACACTTTTAGAAAAATGGAACTCACCAGAAAGAATCCTAGAACAACATTGTACTCGCGCATCACAGCAAAAAAATGGAGATTTGTCAGTCCTTCTGAGCTGAAGTTAGTTTGGTCTTGTGGGGAGTAATGTAACCATCCTTCAACTGCTCCTTCTGATGAGAATCCTAGAACAACATTGTACTCGCGCATCACAGCAAAAAAATGGAGATTTGTCAGTCCTTCTGAGCTGAAGTTAGTTTGGCCTTGTGGGGAGTAATGTAACCATCCTTCAACTGCTCCTTCTGATGAGAAGATAGACAGTGCTTCTTCATCCTGGCATAATCGGAACTAGTCACTTCACGTACTCCATATTCTTCTTCAGAGGAAGATGATCCTATTGTGCAAAGACAAGAGGACAACTAAATGCTAGCATCCCTATTTGCTCGAAAAAAAGGAAAGGAAATATTTAAAACAGCACAGATGAAGCACTTCTCAAGGACAATACCACTTTTTCATGACAGTATCTAAACAGTAGCACAACGCTAATAGAGATGACAAAGCTCAATCATATGGATGAATTAGTGGGCGAGTACCAACCTTTGTCAGGAGGCTGATTGTGTAGAGCATACAGATGAAGCACTTCTCCGGAACCATCTGTTGCTATCTACTATGGTGGCCATGCTTACTATATACTCCTCGATTAGTTTAATGTTTCCAACATCTTTTTGTGCAGTTCCACTAAAATATATGGTATCTTCAAAGAAGATCCCTGTTTGCACAAGTAGAGATAATTACGTATGGCATCAAATCAGTGGCAAAACAATTGCTCGTTCCAGCCATAGCAATAAATTAAGATGCAAAACTATATCATTACTTGTGTCATCACAGTTCCAGTGCTTCATTACAGCACCGGGAGTTGATTTTTGTTTTTCTTCCGCTTGTTCTTCCCCTTCATCACTTGGTTCAATAACAGACAAGCTTCGCCTTCAATGTAAGATTTGGCATGTCAATTAGGGAGCACAAGTATAGTACTAAACTTAATTTTCTGATGAAAGTGGCAAAATACAGGCCAGCAGTTGTGAAATATCCTTATCTTACCTCAATGGGATATTACGGTGCACATACAGATTGGAAGTCTTGTCTCCATTTGTGCAGTTCACTAAAATCAAGCAACATTATCGTACAAGTAGCACAACATATGAAAGCACACTGCAGAATCATGTGAAAGAAGGCTAGTACTGACCTCTCATGATGCGGAATTCAAACAACTCACAAGAAGAAGATCTGAACCAAATTCGCCTTAACGGATAGGAAGTAAGATCTCCTCTTGTGCAGTTCCACTAAGATCAAGCAATCAAGCAACATTGTCGGTGTGACATTTTGGTTGAACTGCACAAAACAGTCTTAAAACAAAAGTGTTTTGTGCAGTGCAACAAAAGGTCACAATGGCAACGAGGTGAAGTAGATAACCCTGTTTACACAGAGGTGCAAAGGAAACAATTAGTGGTCAATAACGGTGGATGACACAGAAGCCAACAAAAAGAAGCATCTACCTTATCGAAATGGGAAAGAAAGCAAGACAGTAGCATTTCTCAAACGGTGGCATTGATTAATATTAACATAGAGATTATATTAACAATAAAATTCGTTAAACATGTAATTTGCTTTTAACTGTGGCATTGCATCAATTTTCCAGCGGCATTATTAGAGGGTGTTTGTTTACAGGGACATTTTGGTGTAGGGACTAAAAAAACTCCGTGTCAGTCACATCTAAACCAAACAGGAGGGACTTTTCGGGACTAAAAGTGGGCATTTGGGACTAAAGAAAGAAGACCCCGAGGGAGTCTTTTTGGGACTTTTTCCAACAGTTGCCCCTGCCACGCATCGCACCTTGTTTCTATTAGTTCATTACTAGGGGTAACATGGTCTTTTATCATGTCATTTAATAACCTCTAGTCCATGTTTAGTCCCTGGAACCAAGCAGGTAGGGACTAGGGAGTTTTTAACCAAACAGGGCCTTAGATTAACAACAGCTAATGAGTTGCACGGGACAGTGGACGCACCAGCACCATGTGCATCTACCGATGTACTGTGGTCATGCACAGTCTGTTGCAACAAAGAACAAACAACCAAGGAGCATATTTGTGTTGGTCCCAGTTTTGTTATCTTTAGACACCTTTCCCTATGTGAGCGCAGCAAATCTAGTCCTGCTCAAACTCTACAGCCTTGTCCCTTCCTTTCCTTTTTGAACTAGTACTTTCGCCCCTTCCTTTCCTCTTTGAACCACGTCCTAGATTTATGCGATACAACTTTCCCCACTACTTTCCCCCATTCCTTTCCTCTTTGAACCACGTCCTAGATTCATGCTATACAACTTTCCCCCTTCATTTCCTCTTTGAACCACGTCCTAGATTCATGCTATATACAACTTTTCCCACTACTTTCCCCCACTCCTTTCCTCTTTGAACCACGTCCTAGATTCATGGTATACATGCAGCTAGAGCAATGCATGTGGAGTAAGTAAAATATACCTTAAGGTTCTTGGGCGTGGTTCGGTGGGCGACGGGACGGCGGCGAAGAAGAAGGGTCGGAGGCCCTCGCGCGACGCCGCTGGGTGGAAAGTGAACAGCAGCGCCGGTAGTGGATTCCCTCCCTCGCCGACGGCGACAGCGTTAAGCCTCCTTCCCTTCCCGGCGGACGGATCCTGCCGGCTCTTTGAGCAGCAGTGAGGGGAGAGAGAGGCCAACGAAGTCTTGTTTAGATCTGGAGAGGGCGAGAGAGTGTGAAGAGAGCAACTACAAGCGCTGAGGCTCCAGTGGGAGAGGGCGAGAGAGTGTGAAGAGAGGAACTACAAGCGCTGAGGCTTCAGCGTGTATATATATACTGGACAGAGTGTGTGAAGCGTGCAAACCCTAGAAAACATTTTGACCAGTCAAAGAATCCTCCTGGCAAAAATTATGCTCAAGTGTAGTTATCGAACCCGAGACCTCAAGTTTGATGAGCGAACAGGCTAACCAGCTACACAACCCTCCCGTTATGTTCAACGAGAGGAAAATAACCTTTTATACATTCCTGCATTCGTGTGACAGGCATGCCGTGTTTTTTTGTGTGTGGGGGGAGTCATTAGGATTTCAATCATAATCGTGTCATGTGGCTTTGGTGGTAAGACTATCCACAGTGGTGCAGAAATAATGCAGCCTTAGTCACCTTACCTCTCTCCACGTAGTACGTTGGGTCCCACCAGTCAGAGGGTGAAACAAACAAATTAATAAGAAAAATTAAAAGCGCCAGCGGTGTATCTTACTACCTCACACATCTCGCTACTGCTCGGGAACACTGTCCAATTGATCCCTCTGTTCGCTCACGTACTATTTTAAGTGAATCCTTATTATAACATGCACACAAATTTTGGGCACTTGTATTCGACTTAAGTCAGTGTGCCACCGTATCTCGTATACTTACTACTCCCTCCGTCTAGGTGTAATAAGTCACGTTAGAAGGTGCAACGGGACCAAGGTGCGTGCGTGTGCGTGTGTGTGTTTAACAGCATGTGTGTGTTAGAGAGTGCGACAGATCGACCTACTCCTACAGAGATATGGTGTGTAGTGTACGATTTTAGCCGCGAGAGTCGGTGCATCCTCTCGTTTCCGGGCGTGTCCGGTAGGGACATGCCGACAGCTGCCACGCCCGCTCCTGACCAGCCTGGCCCACCCAAAGCCCCTCCACCGCCCGCGCGCGCTTCCCGCCCGAAACGGTCAGCGCCGCTCCAAAGAATCGGTGCCGCATTCATGCCCGGGCAGAGCGGACGCGACCTCTCACTGGCGCAAGAGTGATGGTTGCTTCGTCCGTCCAACTTACTGCTGGGTCTATGTGATTTGACGGCTCATTGGTCTTTATTACTGAGGTGGTAGGACTGCTGGATGTCCCACGCTTTCGGCGAAAGGAGGTAGTAGATTACAATTTTCTCCATTCTTACAGCGGAGGAGTGCAAGAGCAGTGAAAACACGCAGGCTCAGTGATTACATGGCCCACCTCACACTATCACCGTGCGACACCTAACTCTTTACATAGTACTCCCTCCGTTCCTAAATATTACTAGATGAGTCCCCGCTCGTTGCCGCGGAACAGCGGTATATCTCTCTGCGCAAAATTATCGATTTCATAGAACTAAAAAAAATCTATAACCGCATGACAAATGTGGTAGCCAAACTAAATAAACTCCCATCATCATTTAGATCATCCCACATAAGGAAAAAAGATCAGCCAACTCCTACTGCATAATGGGATTATATTTTTCTTTTTGACATGTTAATGGGACTTAAAAGCTCACTTACATGCATGCTACCGGTGCATGCTTGCATGCAGACATGTTGATGTGATTTAAAACCCACTCACATGCATGTGCCACGGTATTTCTGCATGCTTGCATGTGGCTTAGTGCTGAGCCTCTCAACGTCTAGATCAGACGGATATTATGACTGATTTACTTCATCTAACGGCTATGTCAATTTTGATGATGTGGCTCAAGGAGAGGATAGAGAATTCCTAGTAGTGGGGGCTAGCTATTACTAGTAGATAAGTCTTTGTAGAGATTCCACTAGGTGAACTACATACGGAACAAAATGAATGAATCTACACTTAAAATGCATCTATATACATCTGTATGTGGTTAATGGTGAAATCTCTACAAAGACTTATATTTAGGAAGGGGGGAAGTACTAGTATAGTACTAGTACGTACTGTAATTTATCAGCGAGATAAATTTGTACAATGCTATGAAGCTTCCAGCTCCTGTTACATATATCTTGCGTCCAAGGTTGCCCGTTGCAACATTTCATCAAATACAAAGGAGACTAACATGCATGCTATTGCATCTCAATGATTGACAGATCATAGCAAATATGTACTCCCTCCGTTCCAAAATAAGTGTCTCAACTTTGTGCAAACTTTAGTACAAAGTTGTACTACTACTAAAGTTGACACTTATTTTGGAATAGAGGCAGCTAAAGAAAAAAAACGATCCATGCAGTCCCTAGCCCTTGAACCGTGAACCCTGACCAGGCTTCAATTTGCTTGCAACGTTCGAGCTTCCTAATAAATGAAGTTTTCAACCTTTTGACCATCGGATCATTTTGTGCAGTTTCACCAAAATCGAGATGAGCATCCCTGTGGCAAAGAAATTGAAGAAGCGTGATTAGAATAAGATTACTAGGACTAGTTGATGAGACATAAACTCATCACAAATACAGTACGTAGAATCCAGTAGAGGTATCAGGTATGTGCGGGGCAAAGAAGTAGAGAAATATCCACAGGGAGTGATGTGGGCAGCTGGAGCAGTGGTGCAAGCCGGCTGTAAAGGGAGTTGTACCTGAGGGACGTAGCTCAACCTTGAGGAGGGCGGCGGGAGGCGGCAACTGCCCACGTCGCGGCAGTGAGCAAGGGACGAAGGCAACCTCACCGGCTTTGTGAGAGAGAACGGCGGGGACCCCTGATCGGGACGTGCCGACAGTGGGTTTTCGCCGTCGGCGACGGCCACCGCATCTACACTAAGCATCCACCCCTTCCCCAAGCGGACGTGATCCGCCGGGATGTTAGAGATGTGGCCACAGTCGTTTTGTGCGAGAGAGTGTGAAGAGAGCAACCCCAGCAAGCAACCGTGTAGGCTGGCCCGTCCTGACTATGTATATAGTGGAGCGGTTTCCTTTTCTCTCCATATGAACCTATCATATTGCGTACGTGCCACTGAAGAAAAAAATTATTTATAAATGACGCGGCACCTACTACTCGTTCTCCTATAACCTTGCGCTTGGCATCTCCAAAATATTAACCTTGCGATTGGCTCTTCGCCTCTTCGGGAAGTCGAGCAATAATGGTAGTGCAGTATATATCGTTCTGGCTATATGAGACCGAATGAATTGCTGCACGTCCACCACGTGGGCGAGGGTCGAGGGGCGAGGGAGAGTGGTACTACATACGGAGCAAAATGAGTGAATGTACACTCTAAAATACGTCTATATACATCAGTGTTTGGAGTATGTACTAGTAGTTCATATTGAAATCTACTAAGGACATATATATTCCAAACAATATGATATAATCTCTATAACCAAGGTAGTAGGGACGAGTAGTAAACGGAGGGAGTAGTAAATTTTTCTCCTCGTCCTGCGAGCCACCGCGCGCATGGGCGAGGGAGGAGCAAGCTTCACCTCATCCTGCGAGCCACCGCGCCCGTGGGCGGGGGAGACAACGTACTAAGCAAGCTTCTCCTCGTTCTGCGAGTTGACGGGACACATCAAAAGTACTCCAGTGTATAGAGCCTTGCCTCTAAGGTAGGCCCCACATGGTTTGCCTCTTTTTTTAATTTAACATAATGCGTCAAGTCGCAATTTGTTTGTTCACCCGTGGTAGACGATCCTCCCTCCACCAAGTGGACAACCAGTACACGTGCCAAATTACCACGTGGGCTGCCTTTTTCGTACAGAAATGAGCTCCACCGTGTACCCGCGCGGGTGTGGTTGGGAAGAGACGGGAGTATGTGCGCCGTGCATGCACCTCTTCTCTTCGTGCATGTCCCCCACCTACGTGGGTGTGTGTGAGAGATACAAACCTCGTTCGTGAGTGTTTTTTGTTTTGTGGTGGGGGGTGGGGGTGGGGTGGGGGGTTGATTTCGTGAATTATTTGTGGGAATATGTGTCGATGACATCTCAAACAAAAATTTGCATGCAATGTGTGTGAAATGGAGGCATATCCATATCATACATAGAGGGTCGGGCAATCCACGAGAAGAGAGGGAGGGGTCATAGCTATCGATAGAGTCGAAGAGAGGATCAAGTACGGGTGGGTGCGAGATCGATGAAGAGAGCCATCGAAATTGCATGTGTGTGTGTGTGCAAGTCAAAGATATAGGGCGACTAGCCTACCGGAACATTAGAGGGCACATGTCAAGTTTGTGTGTGGCAGGAAGACATGACTAGAGCGCTTGATGTATCGGTGTGTGTGGGGGGTAGGTGTCACATCCCTAGTCCTGTTATGCAGTAGGCTAGCCCTTCATGTGTGCATCATGTTTAACTTTTGAATGAACTTGAAATCGGGATTGCTCAAACCCTAGCACCAGATCAAATCAACTAGGTTCAGATAAAAAATATTCTCAATGAACCCAAAATGCTTTTTCAGAAAAGTTCATTATTTTTGGATTGGTCTAGAACCTCTCCCAAAAATGGTGCACATTTTTCTAGGCCATTCTGGATTTTTGAATAATCCATATTGTATTTGAATTGGGGCATTTAAATACTATTAATATTTTTAAATGCTCCAACAATTCTGAAAATAGTTAAGGGCCTCTGTAATAATTCATTTAGTGCCCACAATTATTTTCAGTATTTATTAAAATGATTTGGGCTATAAACTAAATCAAAACAAATAACAAAAATAGAAAAGCAGAAGAGAGAGAGACTTACCTGGCGCTCACCTGGCAGCCCACCCGGCCCAATTACTACTGGCCCAGCCCACCGCAGCCTCCTCTGTCGTCTTCCTGCTCACACCGGTAGGCAGGGCGCGTGGTCGCCCCGCACGCGCCAGCTCCTGCTTCCACCGCGACGCCCCGACTCTTCTGGATGCGCCACGGAGACGCCCCGTACCTCTCTCACTCTCTCTCGTTCCTTCCCCTCCTCTCCCTCGCTCTCTCTCACCGCGCCCGAGCGCTTCCCTCACCGCCGCACACCGTTGCCGCACCCACCGCCCCTGCCTCGCCTTGCCGATGCTCTCAGAGGCCCCGCCTCGACCCCCTCTTCCTCCTCACCGAGCCACGCCCCGCGGGAGCCCCTACAACGCCACCATCAGCTCCATCTTCTTCCTCGGACTCAGGTGATCGCCGTCGTTGCTCCGTCGTCTGCAGGCCTTCCCCGAGCCCGGCGAGTACTTCAATCGACGCGATGTGAGCCTCCGGTCATTTTCCCCCTAACGCCTTGTCCTTTTGCACACCGTAGCCGTCGTGTTCATCGAGGCCGAAGCTCACCTCCGCCCGAGCTCGTCGCTGGCGTCAGTCCGGTGACCCTTTGGTCATGCTAGCATGCCCAATAGCCTTGTTAGCACGTGCAGCCACCATAGATGCCAAGCAACGCACGCCTTGCTCAACGTAGCGACGAATCCGTCGACGCCCGAGCTCCGGTCGCCGCTGACCTCGACGCCGTCGTCGTTTCCGGCCGCCCCAGCAGGTGCTGCTTGCACCGTTGGATGTGCGCGAGTTCAAGCTCCGCGTAGATGCCCTTAGCGTGCCCAGCCGCGGCCAGTAGCACCGCCCCGACCAACTCCGGCGAGTTTCCACCGCTGCTGTGGTCGCCGGCGTCACCTGCTGACGTGGCGCCGGTTTGTTAGTGCTAATGACCACTATAAGCACCCCCATGAGCCACTGCCATCTGGGCCCCTGAGCTTAATTAGGTTAGTATAATTTTTCTGTTAGATTAGTGCTAAAGCCGTGGACCCCATGTGTCAGCTTTGACTCTGGCCCAGTCAACGTCGACCGGTTCCACCTGTCATTCACTCAAGCCAGCCCTGAGTCGCTGACCAATGGGCCCCACATGTCAGTTTGACCTCGACTGGCTCCTGTTGACCGTTGACATCACAGTGATGTCATGCTGACGCAATAAGTCATTTTCTAGATTTGTTTTATTTCTAAATAACCAGGAAAATCCAGAAAATAATTTAAACTTCAAAAATTCATATAAAATCAACCGTAACTCCAAATGAAATAATTTATATATGAAAAATTATCAGAAAAATCCAATCTTTCCATTTGTACTTGTTTCATGCATGTTTAAACAACTTAACATTGATGTTCAGATCAAAACATGATAATGCAATTTATAAGTTCATAGTTTGAATTTGAATTTGAACCTTTGGTTCAAATCAACTCAAACCCTTCTGTTGCTAGCTGCATTAGCTCAAACCACAGCATATTTCCATGTCACATTCATGCATCATATTGTTGCATTGCATTGATTGTGTTTCTTCTTTGTTTGTCGGTGTTTGTCCCCTCTCAGTAGACGTGTACCGACGATGTGATCGATGACACCGATGAAGAACTATACTATCTTCAGAAGTGCCAGGCAAGCAAAAACCCCTGGTTCATTCCGATACAATCCCACTCTATCGCTCCTACTCTCTTTTACTGCATTAGGACAACAACGATTCAACTGTTACATGTTGCGGTAGTTGAACCCCTTTATCCTCTGCATGACCTGTCATTGCCACAGTAAATAGATGAAACCCACTAGCATGAGTAGGAGTTGTTTGACCCTGATGTGCCTACTCATTCATGTTTGTTTGTCATTCCTGCTACTGCTTAGAGTTGAGTCAGGTCTGATTCATCGGGGATGAATTGGAGGTGTGTGAACATGTCCTACTGTGTGTGAGCTAAGTGTGTGAACACGATTTGGTAAAGGTAGCGGTGAGAGGCCATATAGGAGTACATGGTGGGTTGTCTCATTGAGGCCGTCCTTAGGAACTGAGTTATGTGTTTGTGATCCATGAACAGTTACTACCACACATTGGGTTCCGGTAACTCGACCCCTCTCGCCTTATTAATCAACATGATCTCTGTCCAGGAGTCACAACTCGTTTTTGGTGTTTGTAGGTAGTGTTAGTAGTCTACCAAGTGGCACCCGGTACAGGTGGGCTTGGGACAGACTAGGCATAGTGGCCCGGTGTACCAAGTGGCACCCGGATGGTGGACTTGGGAACCCTGCACACATCGTTTGGGGCCGTGAGCGACACCCCGGCCGGATCTCCTTGCGGATGGAACCGGAATAGGCGATAAACCTGGACGAGAGACTTGTGTGGTTACTCAGGTCGTGGCCGACACCCTCGCTGGGCTTCCGCTTGAAGGTTGCCGAGTACATGTCGTGTAAACGGCGGTAAGTGGTGAGAGCGTGTGTGAAGAAGTACACCCCTGCAGGGTTAACATTATCTATTCGAATAGCCGTGTCCGCGGTAAACGACTTCTGGGTTGCCTCTATAGTTCATAGACAAGTGAAAGTGGATACTCTAAAATGCGCAAGATAAGCGTGAGTGCTATGGATGGTGTTCTCGTAGGGAGATGGGAGCGGATCCATAGTGGTGTATTGATATGGTGAATATGTGGACTCGTGTGCGCCACCTCAAAAGAGTTACTTGCAGTCGTAGTTCAGACACTACTAGAAAAAGGGCTATAGATGGGATTGACACTAATGGAGCACCAGACAAGGGGTGCGCCATTAGTATATACTAATGGCGCACCACCTTCTGATACGCTATTAGAGTTGAAACTACTAATGGCGCACCTGGCCCAAGGTGCACCATTAGTATCAAAAAAAATTCTTTGAACTAGTGCGCCTGTCCAAACAAACTAATGGCGCATCCAGACACAGTGCGCCATTACTAGTTGTAACTTGTAATGGCGCACCCGTCGGAAAGGGCGCCACTAATGTTGTTTTTTTATTATATTTTGTATTCCTTTTTTTGCAATACTACTAATGGCGCACTGTTCAACCGTCCGCCATTACTAGTTTAAACTAGTAATGGCGCACTGTTCACAGTGCGCCATTAGTATGTTTTTTTTTTTTTTGCAAAACTACTAATGGCGCACCGCCAGAGGGTGCGCCATTAGTAACCTGGATTACTAATGGCGCATTTAGTGCTGGTGCGCCATTAGTAACTGGACAGCAACAAGATATTTTGGACAGCCTCTCCTACCCACACTCACTTTCTCCCCACTTCATTCTCTCCACCTCCTCCTTGTCTCGGGTGCCTCCTCTTTTTCACCTCATTTCCACCATAGATTCATTCAAATTAAGTGGTTAAATTACCTTGTTTTGATAGGTAAGTAAGGGGGGAAGCTATATTTATGTTGTTCTCCCTACAACAATGTGCACATGCACTTTTTATGGCCTAGCTAGATCTATGTATGTTCGTGGTGTTGCATATGTTTGTGGTGTTGCATATGTGTTTGTGTTTGGAGGTGTACCGGTATTTGAAATGCGATAGTTGCCACTATTTTGCTGGAATGTTGATTCATTTCCGTTTCAGCGAAAATTTTGGCATTAAGCATTCTTTTTGGTCCTATTTTTAGGGAAAGTCATACCAAATTTTTTCTTGGTTCTAAAATATCGTTTTGCTCTACCCCGCAGGCGACCATGGTCCGCACGATGACCGAAGGCATCGTGAATAGGTTTTTGAGGTCCGCGAAGGCCGAGATGCTTCAAAAGAACGAGACGGAGATAAGATGTCCGTGTCGAAGATGCAAGCTGAAGAGCCTTATTGCGGACCCGGATTCCGGGCAGGTGCGGGACCACCTGCTCTTGCGTGGTTTCATGGATGGCTATCGGTGGCAAGGTGATGAAGATGACTACGAAGTCGTCCATGGGGGCCGGGCAAGAAATGAGGAAGGGCAGCAAGACAACCACCGCGGCTCGGGCGGGCGAGAAGACGAAGAATCCCCAGGAGATGATCACGACGGTGATGCTGTACACAGTCATCATGTCGAAGATGCAGGACATGATGATGAGGAAGATGCCGGAGCAGACGACGGGCATGATCATGAAGATGATGATGCCGGCGGAGCAGACGACGCTGGACCATCGATGGGCTGGGTGCAGGACCCTCATATTCAAGAGCTACTTCTCAAGCAGACGGATAACGCAAGAGCTGCCGCCCGAGAGAAAGCCAAGATGGATCAACTTGAGTTAGACGCGGTTAATCCATTGTATGAAGGATGCAGGCCCGAGGATACCCGCCTGAAAGTAACGCTCATGGCTCTGGAGATGAAGGTAAAACACAAAATGACCGACGCATGTTTCGACGAGAACATGTCATTCTGGCACAAACATCTTCCCAAGGGGAACAAGTGCCCGACCAGTTTCGAGGAGGCGAAGAAAATCGTGTGTCCTCTGGATTTACCGCACGTGAAATACCATGTGTGCATGAACAATTGCATCATTTATCGGGACGAGCATGCGGAGTCTACCATATGTCCGGTGTGCGGCGTCACTTGATACAAGAAGAGGAAGAAAGCTCCTCGAAAAGTGGTGTGGTACTTTCCGATCACTCCTCGTCTGCAGCAGTATTTCGCGGACCCTAAGGTAGCAAAGCTCCTACGTTGGCACGCGGATAGGGAGGAGAAGAAGCGAGAAGATGATGCAAATGATCCGGAGACAGATAAAAAAGACAAGATGCTGAGTCACCCTAAGGATGCGAGCCAGTGGCAAGCGTTGAACTTCGAAGACCCAGAATTTGGGAACGATCCAAGGAACATCGTGCTGGGCGCGAGCACCGATGGAGTCAATCCGTTTGGCAGCCAGAGAAGCACACATAGCACCTGGCCTGTGTTTGTGTGGATGTACAACCTTCCCCCCTGGTTGTGCATGAAGAGGAAGTACATTCACATGAGTATGCTAATTGAAGGGCCGAAACAACCAGGGAACGACATCAATCTGTATCAGGGGCTGCTGAAAGAGGAGCACGCTGTGGAAAACGCCAGCCAATACGTGGGACGCCGCAGAGAAAGAATATTTCCCTATGAGAGTCGCACTGCTCACGACGGTGCACGACTATCTCGGTTACGGATATCTCGCGGGGCAGGTAGTCCATGGATTTTCTGGATGCGTAAGCGTAAGGTGCATGGATGACACAACGTATCGCCAGCTAGATAGAGATCCCGGGTCTTTGAAAACCGTGTTCATGGGACATCGAAGGTGGCTTCGCGATGATGACCCGTGGAGGAAACGCAAGGATCTGTTCGATGGTGAAACCGAACCCCGAAAACGCCCGTGTATGAGGAGCGGCGAGGAAATAGACAAGCTGTTGAAAAATTGGAAAGACTGCCCACTGCCGGGAAAGAAGCAAAAGGCACCAGAGCCGGGAAAGAAGTGAAAGGCGCCAGAGCCGCTGCTGAAGGTATGGAAAACGAGGTCTGTTTTCTGGGACTTGCCGTACTGGAAGATCCACCGTGTGCCTCACAGCCTTGATGTCATGCATATCACGAAGAACGTGTGTGAGAGTCTGCTTGGTACCCTGCTCAACATGCCAGAGAGGACCAAAGATGGGCCGAAAGCAAGGGCAGACTTGAAATCAATGGGCATCAGGCAGGAGCTTCACGCTAATGATGATGATGATGATGATGATGATGATGATGAGGCGAAGCAGGACATAGAAAGTCGTCGCAAAGGCAAAAAGGCCAAGAAGACCGGAAATGAATACCCTCTCGAGTGCTTCACTCTAAGTCAGGAGGAGATTGAGCAGTTTTTCACCTGCCTCCTAGGAGTAAAACTTCCTTACGGTTACGCGGGGAAGATAAGCAGATACCTAGACCCAGCGAAGCAGAAGTTAAGCGGGATGAAGTCTCACGACTGTCACGTGCTGATGACGCAGATACTTCCAGTTGCAATCCGTGGGATCATGGACGCGCACGTCCATGAAATGCTATTTGGCCTATGCAACTTTTTTGACGTCATCTCTCGGAAGTCGATTGGCGTGAGGCAACTCAGAATGCTAGAGGAAGAGATCGTGGTGATACTATGCGAGCTTGAGATGTACTTCCCGCCCGCATTCTTCGACGTTATGGTGCATCTGCTGGTCCATATCATGGAGGATATCATCCAACTCGGGCCGATGTTCCTGCACATCATGATGCCGTTCGAAAGGATGAATGGTGTCATCAAAGGATACGTTCGGAACATGTCACGTCCAGAGGGAAGTATAGCCAGGGGCTTTCTAACCGAAGAGTGCATCTCCTACTGCACGAATTATCTAGGCATCAAGAACCCCGTTGGTCTGCCCGTCAACAGGCACCTCGGCATGCTCGCTGGATGGGGTCACCATGAGGGTCGCCGCGAAGTGCATGTCGACTTCGAGGGTCGACTCGCCGACTTTGAAAGAGCAAACCTAGTCGTGCTACAACACATAGACGTGGTCAATCCTTGGGTGGTAGAGCACAAAACCTTTATTGAGAAGACGTACAATGACCGAGGCCAACAGAGGACGGACGGAGATATACTCAAAGAGCACAACTCATGTTTCACGCGTTGGTTCAAGCAGAAGCTTCTGTCGTATCCTTCACATGAAGATTCTTCCGTGGAAGAACAACTCATATTCACCTTGTCACAGGGCGCCGAGCACAACCTGATGACCTATGAGGCGTACGATATCAACGGCTACACATTCTACACCGAGGACAAGGACATGAAGAGCGATGGTTATCAGAACTCCGGGGTAACGATAGAATCCTACACCGGTAAGGACAAGGACAGATACTACAGAAGGATCGAGGAGATCTGGGAGCTGAGCTACGCTGGAGAGAAGGTGCCGATGTTCCGTGTCAGATGGGCCAAGAGCGTCCTAAAAGAAGACCGATATTTCACCACCATGGTTATACCCGAAGCCAAATCCAAGACCGCGGGCACAAACGTCACCGCGAAAAATGAGCCATGGGTACTTGCTTCCCAAGTGGACCAATGCTTCTTCATTACCGACCCGCCAAAGCCCAGTCGTGTTGTCGTGAGGAGAGGCAAAAGGAAGATCATCGGAATGGATGGAGTAGCCAATGAGCAAGACTTCGACAAGTACGGCGACCCGAGGATCGAACATGACGATGATGATGAAGTAGCAGCATACACCACAAGAAGAAGCAGGACCACCCTACCTAAAGGACGTCCGTTCCACAGAAGAACTCCATTTGCAAAAAAGAAGGGCAAGAAGATTGTGAACAGATAGCTAGCTAAGATCGATTGTATTTAAATCGTAGCCTTCATTTCTCGATTGTATTTCATGGGAACTTTTTGAACTATCATGAATATTTTTAAATTTCATGGACACTCGATCTCGATCCCCCTCCATCTCGATCGCTATCCCACCTCGCTAGATCCGGTCCCCCTTGCCGCCGAGCACCCCCCGGTCCACCGGCCGCCGCCACCGACCCCCCGCACCCTCGATTCCCCTACTCAACCGCCGCCGCCGACCCCCCGCACCCCTCCCCTACTCAACCGCCGCCGCCGACCCCCCGCACCCCCCGCACCCTCCCCCGCTCCACCGGCATTACTATTTAATGATATTTTTAAAAAAATTATTACTGTCTTATAAAAAAAATATTACTGTTATGATTTAAACAAGTTTGAACATATTTAAACACAAATAAGTATCAAACAGCATTTTAAATGCATAAAAAAATTGTGGAGCCTGGGAATCGAACCCAGGACCTCCTGGTGTGAGAACTGGCTGCTGACCAGTCGAGCTAGTAGAGGGAGCTTGATGTGGATCAGGTCAGGTGGAAGATAACCTGTTGGCTCGAGCAGAAATTAAAAAAAATACTAATGGCGCACCAGGGCGAGGTGCGCCATTAGTATGGATGTACTTATGGCGCACCGAGGTGTGGTGCGCCATTAGTATTGTGCCGCCATCCATACTTCCTCCCCGGCCCAAACCTATCCCCTCTCTCCCCCTCGCCCTCGCCCTCGATCCCCTTCCCCTCTCCTCTCCCGACGCCGCTGCCCCGCTGCCTCGACGCCGCCCCAACGCCGCCTCGACGCCGCCCCGTCGTCCTCGTCTCCGCCCCGACGCCCCGACGCCGCCCTCTCCTCTCCCGACGCCGCTGCCCCGCCGCCCCGTCGTCCTCGTCTCCTCGGTGCCGCTCTCCCCGTCGCCTCACCTCGTTGGACGCCATCGCCCCGCCGCACTCGTCGCCGATGGCCTCGACGCCGCCTCCACGCCTCGACGCCCGCCCCGCTCCTCCTCCGGCGCCTCTCCGCTCAGCCCAATCCCAAGGCCGCTCCGCCTCCACCTCCTCCGCCTCCACCGTCGGACGAGGGTGCCGCATCATGGGCCCATCGCGCGCCCGCGCTCTCGCTGCTGGGGCTCACCGGCGCCGTCGCCGCCAGCGCCTTCAGCGACCTCTCCGTCCTCCGCGACGCCGCCCTCGACCTCTCCCTCCCGGAGCTCCTCCCCGACCACCTCCCCGGAGCTCGTTCTCTGCCCACCCAAGGTACCGTCTGAATGCTCCTCCTCTGTCACTGAATTTGTTCTGAATTAGCAGCAATAGATAGCAATAGTGCAGTTAGTTTGGTGGGGTTGAAACGAGGATTGGGGTCATGGAAGGAACACAAACATGATTAAAATCAGAGAGTTGATTAATTGGCAGCAGTGTGTGAGCTAATTCAGTAGGCAAAAATAGTTAAAATTGCATAGATAAAATTGCAACAGGCCAACAGGCCAATAGACGACATGTGTGTGGATGGGGAATACAAACAAAGGTTAAAATTGCATAGATAAGATAGAGCAGCAACAGGCCAACAACAATAGTGCAGTTAGTATATGGTGAAGTTGAAAGCATGTCAGAATGGGGGGATGGTGATTGAAGGAACACCAACATGATTAAAACCAGAAAGTTAAGTAATTGGCACATGGCAGCAGTGAGCTAAATTAAGTAGGCCATGGATAATACTCCGTCTAGTCTGCATCAAAATATAAGACACTATCATAAGCGTCTTATATTTTGATACACGGAGGGACTAAAAGGGAGGTTTGTTGGTGCATTCAGACGGTATCTATGCCAACATAACATATATATATACTAGTCTGTTAATACTTGTTTTGAGGGTACTTTTACTTCTTCTTTCCTGAGTTTTATTAGTGTACTTGTCATTTTTCAACAGTACTCAACTAGTCTAAGTTACTGAGCAAAGTTATACACAGCAGTCTAAGTTAGCTAGCCGATCGATTCCATGTGGCCAGAGATACAAGATTACTCAACAACATATCCTAGCAGCTAGAGGATGTTCGCGTGCATGACAAGGCTATAGGCATGCCGCATGCACCAGCTGTTAATTAGCACAAGCTGATCACGTTGTTGTATAACTCCTTTGTTATAGCTCAAGTTGGTTCAGCTAGCTGTATCTAGGATTATCCATGCCACGAGTGGTCAAAACCAAGAAACTAAGAAAAACTGCACTTGCCAAACATCTCTATAGTTTTGCTAAAACTGAGAAAAACTGCAGTTTTTAGAAACCAAAGTATTCATTGCCCACACATTGGAATACCGAGGTTTTCAATTACCATGGTTTTGTAAAAACCGTGTTGCCAAACTAGGCCTTAGCAGTTAAGTCTTAACGTGGTTTGCATTCATTTGCAATTACACTTGTTTTTGCCTCCACTTGATGGAGCCGGCAGCTTCCGTTTACCTGAAACGAGTCTTCTTGTTTTGCGGTGCTCATTTTTTTCTAAGTGCACTGCAGTACTTGTTCCTTTGTGCACCATAAGTAAAACTAGCTAATTTTATGAAAATGTATCATGTCACTGTCCGTGACTCTCTCTTTTTAAGTCCACATTCTGTTGGTGGCTCGGTTAACTCCTAGGGTTTTAGCAGTTATGTATAAAAAACATTCTAATCCAGTATTGCTTGTAGTGGTTTGTCCAAAATGTTGAATGATACTGCTTGGAGATGCATATATTGTTTCACCTCTTCACATGCCAATGTATTTTCCATGTTGTGATGAAGGCCTTTTTTGCCTTGTCCACCCGAGAGGCCCTTGAGTTTGCTGGAATGTCGATTAACTTCCGTTCCAGCAAATTCGGGTACTCCATATGTCCTATTTTCAGCAAAGGTCATGCTGAAATTTTCCGTGAATTTTAGCATGACTTTGCTAAAAATAGGACATATGGGGTACTTGTGACTAATGCATGGGCCGGGGTACTTGTGACTAATGATGAAAGATTAGGCTTTTAGGGTGCCTCGGCGTCGAAAAACCCTCAATGATAAAAGCTTAGCTTTTAGGATGCCTCGGTGTCGACAAACCCTAAATGATGAGACCATGATCTTGTTCCTTGACAATAACCAACTTTTTGACCAAACTTTGTTCCTATTTAGAGAGAAACATGGCCAACAACGATGAGGCCGGGGGTTCGGGCGGCAAGGCATTCTGGGAGCTGTCCCAGAAGATGGAGGAACAACCTCACTTGTATGAGGACGCCGCCTTCCCCACCGATCCTGAGACCACTGATGGTACTGCCGAGGATGACCCCACTGATGCCACCACTGATGGTGCCACCGAGGATGCCACCACTAATGATGGCGGCGCACGCACAGATGGCAGCCAACCGAAGAGGCAACGGAAGGACCGGCGCCCGACCGTGCTCCGCACCCTCAAGGAGGAAGTTACTGAAGTGGACTCCGACGGGAATCCAACGGCGCCCGAACGAATAGTCAAGGGGTACTCGCTTCAGCTCGGGTGCATTCTCCGGAGCACCGTCTCGATCAACACCGAGAACCTGAGGCATCCTGACCGAGGGAATTTGCGCAACCTCCTCTTCACGAAGCTTCACGAACGATACAAGTTCCCCGCTGATTTTGAAAACACAAGCCTCAAAGGGAATAAAGTGAACAATGCTGCCCTCACGAAGATGAGCAAGGCACTATCTACTTGGAAAAGCAATGTGAAGAGAATGATCGAGAAAGGTGAGAGTTATGAGAAGATCAAGGAGAAAAATCCTTCGATCACCGAAGATGACTACAACGACTTCAAGATCAATTGCTCGAGCACCGCAAACTCCCAATCAAGTCAGTGCGGGAAAGAAATGCGAGAGCTGAACTTAGGGGAACACAAACTCGGTCCCGACGGTTACAGAGTGGCGGAGCCTATATGGGACAAGGAGGACGCGGAGCGTGCCGAGCAAGGCCTACCGCCCCACTTCGAGAAATACAACGGTAACAAGCAGACCAGGAACTATGTCAGGGCCTGGTACAAGGAGGACCCGATAACAAAGGAGCTTACAACGGATCCGAAGACCAGGGCGCTTGAGCTTGTTCTGGTAAGGAATACACCCCCGCGTAATTAGCTCCATATGGTTGCATTCTAATTAATGAAGCCAAATTTCTAAATGGTTCACATTCCTTCCTCAGGCAACTGAAAGTAGTAGCGCGGGGTCGACTAAGAGCAACCCTTGGGACACCACTCTAAATAGGGCATTGAATGTAATGAAGAACAAGGATAAGCTCAGTAAGCCGACGTTAGCTGGTCGTGTGGCCGGCAAAGGCTTGTCCACAAAATGGGGGTCATACTATACCGCTGGTGTGCGGAAGGAGAAAAAGACCAGCTCGGAAAGCCAGGCGCGCGAGGTTCAAGAATTCAAGGCACAGGTGGCGTGGATTCCGGAGATTGTCCAAGAGCAAGTGCAACAACAACTCAGAGCGACGATCACCGCCATTGTGCCTACCTTGATCCAGGGGTTGAGTGCGTGGATTGCGGGCGACCAATAGGGGCCGCCCCCGATTCCTAGCTTCACGGCCAACAACTCGCAGAATGCGATGGCGGGGCCATTGGTGTCTCCGGTGGAGGCGGCATTGGTGTCTCCGACGCCGGCACGGGAGCTTAATGCACCCCGGGTGTACGCCGGCCGGCACCTCTGCAGCAAGCGGCCCCTCCGTCAACTGCACGCCCGCCGTTGGCGGTGCCTCGACATTAGCCGAGCTCGACGCCATCATCACGGTAACTAATTAAGCCTCTCTCGGTCGAGGACTTCATCTCCTTGCCTTTGACTGGGCATCCCTGATGCCCTACATGTTTTCGCAGGGTGCCGCCGATGTTCCGTGCACTCTCCTGCACTTCGTGAACAACGAGTTGGTTGATGTCGCCAAGGGCAAAATTGTTCAACCGGGCAACCCCTTGTTCCACGGTACCCAGATGCCACCCAACTTGTTTAGGGTTGAACTGGTTCGGGTGCTGCCAGGCTGCGACGAGTTGTTACCTCCAATTCGACCCGTCGGGGCCGACAATGATGACGTGATGACCCTCAGCGCCTGCCTGAGCTGGCCCCTGCTTTGGCCGAAGAGCCAGATTTGTTTGGGGGCGGGGGACACCACCCCAAAGACAACACCGCCAGTCGTGCTGGCGCCAAGTCGGCCCCATGGCAAGACCGCTGCAACGGTGCCGGACATCCCTATGCCACTGGATGCAAACATGCATATGGCACAGGATCAGAACGACGACGACGACGATACATTTGCCAACGTCGATCAGTACTTTGCCGAACATGGGTACGATGGCGACTTCATGGGGCCTCCTTCTCAAGAACCCAACCCAACAAAAGACGTGCGCGATCTAGCTGGTACCGCTGAGAAGCCAAGTTGCAACAGGCGTCGTCTGCCGTTCAGCTCTCAGGAGACGCCTCCAGCTGCCGACTTCACCGAGCCTCAGATAGGCGAGGTGCGAAATATTATCAGCCCAAACACACTCAAGAAGGCGGTCTGTGAGGAGAACTCGGTCCCATTACAGGAGAAGAAGAAGGCATGCAAAAGAAAGACTAACAAGGGTGCGAGCCAACCGGCACCGAGTATGATCCGTGCTCAGGACGGGCCACCTTCACCTGAGGATATCTCGAGGAGGGTGCATGTGGCGGGTAGGGCGATGCTACCGACAAATATGCTCAATGCTGCAACCGGTGCTATGCGGAGTCTACATGACAGTGTTCTTTCTTTGGAGAAGCAGCGTCTCAGAGAGAAGGATGTGGCATACCCGGTTTTCACGGCCAGGGGGCCAGAGGGCAAGGGCTTTGTGGATAACTCCATCGGGCGTACGATCGTCCTGCGGTTTGATCACATCCACGCTATGATGAACCTTCATCCGCTGCACTACACCTTCATTCGGCTATTTTTGCTGAGTATGGAGATGCAGATCATTCGCGACAAGACCCCGGACATCGTGATAGTCGACCCCTTCTACATGTGTGCCAAGATCTTGGGCAGCGCTGGGGAACGGCAAGTCGCGAGTACTTACCTCGAAGGCATCATTCTGGCAAACCAAGATAAGGATAACTTCCTCATGCCTTACTTTCTTGAGTAAGTCCTCCCCTCAACCGGCCCGTAACAAATGAATTCTTAGATTTCGATCGTTTTTCTTTTAACATTCCGTGTTTTCTGCAGTGACACACATTGCACGCTCATCCTCCTAAGCCCCAAATATTCCATGGCCACGTATTTCGACCCGGACCGTCAGTCGAACGTAGACTACACAAATGTCAAGAAGGTTCTTGATGATGTTCTCCCCGGCTACGCCAAATCTGGAGGCACCTTCACCAGGCCTATTCGTAAGTACGGCAAGCACGTGTTCTCCCACAATATGATGTTCTGCTACGTCAAGCAGCCGCCTGGCGGTCAGAAGGGTGCCTACTACGCCATCCATCACATGCGGGCGATCGTACGGGACCATCATCAACTTCTGCTACCGAGTAAACTCAAAGATTGGGCCGCGAGCATGTCGGCAATCCAGGACGCGGACATCAGACAAGAATTCTTTCGCATCCAGTCGGAGTTTGCGGAAATCATCCATCAAGATGTCCTTCGTACCTCGGGGTAGTTCTACCTCAGAAATCAACCGTCCAACAGTGACATCGACACAATGCTACAAATGCAGGCTGACAACGCCCGTTCTTTCATGACTCCCACGATAGACGGCGGCTTCATCCACGCTCCGGTCCCTTGAGTCGAGTCGAAAGCAGTGATGCTGTGTCTAGTTCTGAAACATCGATTGGCTCATGTTGTAATTAAACTTTAATGAACTTGTAGTATGTCTCTTTGGTTTCGAGAGTCGTTCAACTTAGATGTAATCGATGCTATTAATGTCTTGCTTTTCTCTTCCGATCGTTCTGTTGCATACTTATATATTGCTTATGTATTGTCTGTGAATTGGTACTAACGTTTCGTTTGGCTAGTGCATAGCGATGCCGTCGTATGTCGTGTACAAGGGTAAGGTTCCCGGAGTCTACGACGACTGGGAGGAGTGTCGGAGACAGGTTCACCGATTCAGCGGTAACAGTTACAAAGGGTACACCACTAGGGCCGAGGCCGAATCTAGATATGCCCGCTATCTAGCGGGAGAGGGGAGGGAGCGTTGGAGGAACCGGATGAAGACGAGTTTCATCGTTATGATGCTCATCATGATGACCACAGCTCTCTTCTATGTGATGGTAGTTTAGATGATCGATATCGACTTGTAATGTGAAGACAAACTCGCTACTCGCGGTCTCGAGACTTGTAATATAATGTTCTATCTTTGTTCGGTCTTTTCAATTCGGAGACTAATATGATGAATTGTATTCAGAGACTAATATGATGAATTGTATTCAGAGACTAATCTTCTATTGTATTCGATGAATCTGTTGTTGATGTGTGCTGTCTATATTTTGTCCAATTATACATTTTGTAACCTGTGCAAAAAACAGAAAATAAAAAAATAAAAAAACCTAATATTCATACTAATGGCGCATCGCATCACAGTGCGCCATTAGTATGCCAAGTGATACTAATGGCGCATCATTAAACAGTGCGCCATTAGTATGCCGAAGTTACTAATGGCGCATCTTGTTGTTGTGCGCCATTAGTATGCCAAAGCACCTGGGTATACATGGCCCCCTGGGAGGCATACTAATGGCGCACTGTTGTATATACTAATGGCGCATCCAGTGGTGCGCCATTAGTATACCAGATACTAATGGCGCACCAGTGGTGCGCTATTAGTAAAATATACTAATGGCGTGGCACTAATGGCGCACCACTAGTGCGCCATTAATGGCCAAATTAGGTGCGCCATTAGTAGGCCTTTTCCTAGTAGTGAGGATAGCCACCGAGTCAAAGTTGGCTTGCTGCAGTCAAACTCTACCACCCCCCTTTGTTGATAATGATGCACATGTAGATAGTTCTGATGTAAGTCTTGCTGGGTACATTTGTACTCACGTTTGCCTATTTTATGTTTTTGTAGAGAGACTTTAGTCTCGCTAGTAGTTCCGCGTGGACTTCGACGTTTAGCTTGTTACCTCAGCTACGATCTTGTGCCCTCGGCAGGATCTGGTAGATAGTCAGGCTTCTCAGCCTTTTTCATTTGTAGATGTCTGTACTCAGACATGTTAAGCTTCCACTTGTGCTTTGACTTGTATGCTCTGAAAGTTGGGTCATGAGACCCATGTGTGTAATATCTCGCTCCTCGGAGCCTATTGAATAAAATACTTGAGTCGTAGAGTCATGTTGTGATGCCATGTTGTATTTGCACATATCGAGCATATTGTGTGTATGTTATTGAAATGCTTGGTATGTGTGGGATCTGACAACCTAGTTGTTTATCCTTGGTAGCCTCTCTTACCGGGAAATGTCGCCTAGTGCTTCCACTGAGCCATGGTAGCTTGCTACTGCTCCGGAACACTTAGGTTGGCTGGCATGTGTCCTTCTTCGTTCCTATGTCTGTCCTTTTGGGGAAATGTCACGCGGTGTCTACCGGAGCCCTGTTAGCCTGCTACAACCCAGATTCTCTGGAGTCCTGCTAGCCCAGCTGCTACAGCCCGGATTCATTCGCTGTTAACCGACACGTTCGTTGTTGGGTCATGTATGCCTGTCCCTGTAAGTTAGTGCCACTTTGGGTTTACCACTAGCCATGTCAGCCCGGGTTCCTTGTCATATGGATGCTAGCGACACCATCATATACGTGAGCCAAAAGGCGCAAACGGTCCCGGGCCTGGTAAGGCGACACCCATGGGGATACCGTGCATGAGGCCGCAAAGTGATATGAGGTGTTACATGCTAGATCAGTGTGGCATTGGATCGGGGTCCTGACAGCTTTGGTATCAGAGCCTGACTGCCTGTAGGTTTACCAAGCCAAACTGGTCGAAGTTGAGTCTAGAAATGCTTTAGTTATATGTAAGGGAATTGATTGTGGGATGGAACGTAAGGTTCTTTTTACTCCTTATACCTTATGCCTTCTGATCTGAGTCACCTTATCTTTCCTACGGGGTTAAGGAACTAGGCTTTCTCTTCTTTCTATCAGGATCACGTGTTACTAATCCGTAGACTTATAAGATTGTTGGATTTAAGTCTCAGTTCAGTTCCTACTACTTCCGTATGTTAACTGTTGATCTCCAAACCTTGATATTGTGCTTCTGAGTGGCTATGCCACCATTTTGTAGGATGTCTTACATCCTTTGGAGCATTTACAGCCGTTATGCTATCCGAGTCGTCCTAGGTTTCTAAACAATCTGGTGCATTTGCAAAATCCTTTCCCTCTGATTTTGATGTTCTTTTAGGCCAGGTTAATCACACTAATTGTTGAGTTAAGGTATTCTATTGCCTCGACATTTATGTTGGAGCTATTATTGTGACCCTAGGTGTCTAGAGTATCACCTAGTAATCCAGCCATGCTCTGTGTTCCCAGTGTGATGATTCTGACCATCATTCTCGAAAGCATCCCGTGATGCCACTTAGTAGTAGGTATTCTACTCCTGGGTTGTTGAACCCGAGATTCATCCTACTTGCTTCATGTTGATAGTGTTTGCTAGCTCCTTTAGGATATTAGTAACCTTTGCGATAGTCCTCGAGGTCCGTGGTATTTCTTTCTTCCAAATACCATGAACTGCTTATGGCAGAAGTTCTTTGAACCAAAAGATCACAATAAGTGTGCTCTCAAAAAGTTCTCCATTCTATATTGTGACTCTGCAAGTTCAACCTTTCTACATGGGTTATCTGGAAGAAATATGTTGAACTCGTTCGACATGCTAGTCCATGCATCAACAACTCAGAAAATTATATGTTCTTTTGGGTTGTCCCTCTTTAGTTGTCTTCTGACCTCGTCTATCAATTGATAGTCAAGAGTATGCATGCATTTGTTTATCGGTGCCTATTACTCTTGTGGTCCACCAAGTCATTCTTTTCGGGAATGACTAGGAGAAACAAACTCCAGTACCTCATCCATATCCATGATTGGGTCAAAGCAGTTGTGTTCCACAGATCAAATACTAGTCCAGCTTTTGTTTTGTTCCACCTTGGAGTATTACCATCTTTATATCAAGAATGTCATGAGAATTGCACCACCTCTTATGAATTCTTGATGCAGTGATACTTCTCTGTCAGGACCCCGACTCAATGCCACATCGATCTAGCATGTAACACCTCATATCACTTTGCGGCCTCACGCACGGTATCCCCACGGGTGTCGCCTTACCTTTGCTCGGGACCGTTTGTGCCTTTTGGCACACGTATATGATAGTGTCGCTAGCATCCATATGATAAGGAGCCCGGGCTGACATGGCTAGTCATAAACCCAAAGTGGCACAAACTTACAGGGACAGGCATCCATGACCCAGCATCGAACGTGTCGGTCATCAGCGAGTGAATCCAGGCTGTAGCACTGGGCTAGCAGGACTCCGGTGAACCGGCCTGTAGCGGGCTAACAGGACTCCGGTATTCACCGCGTGACATTTCCCCGAAGGGACAGACACAGGAACGAAGAAGGACACATGCCGGCCAGCCTAAGTGTTCCGGAGCAGTAGCAAGCTACCATGGCTCAGTGGAAGCACTAGGAGACATTTCCCGGTAAGAGAGGCTACTAAGGATAAACAACTACATAGTCAGATCCCACACATACCAAGCATTTCAATAACATACACATAATATGCTCGATATGTGCAAATACAACATGGCATCACAACATGACTCTACAACTCAAGTATTTTATTCAATAGTCTACAAGGAGCGAGATATTACAAACATGAGTCTCATGACCCAACATTTAGAGCAAAAAAGTCAAGCACAAGCGGAAGCTTAACATGTCTGAGTACAGACATCTACAAAAGAAAAATGCTGAGAAGCCTGACTGTCTATCAGATCCTGCCGAGGGCACAAGATCGTAGCTGAGGTAACAAGCTAAACGTCGAAGTCCACTCGGAACTACTAGCGAGACTGAAGTCTCTCTGCAAAAACTTAAATTAAGCAACGTGAGTACAAATGTACCCAGCAAGACTTACATTAGAACTAACTACATATGCATCATTATCAACAAAGGGGGTGGTGGAGTTTAACTACAGCAAGCCAGCTTTGACTCGGTGGCTAACCTGAACTACGACTGCAAGTAACTCTTTTGAGGTGGCGCACACGAGTCCACATACTCACCATATCTATACACCACTATGGATCCACTCCCGTCTCCCTACGAGAACGCCATCCATAGCACTCACACTTATCTTGCGCATTTTAGAGTATCCGCTTTCACTTGTCTATGAACTGTACAGGCAACCCAGAAGTCCTTTACCGCGGACACAGCTATTCGAATAGATAATGTTAACCCTGCAGGGGTGTACTTCTTCACACACGCTCTCCCCACTTATCGCCGTTTACACGACGTACTCGACAACCTTCAAGCAGAAGCCCAACGAGGGTGTCGGCCACGACCTGACTAACCACACAAGTCTCTCGTCTAGGTTTATCGCCTATTCGGGTTCCATCCGCAAGGAGATCCGTCCGGCGTGTCGCTCATGGCCCCAAACGATGTGTGCAGGGTTCCCAAGTCCACCATCCGGGTGCCACTTGGTACACTGGGCCACTGTGCCTAGTCTGTCCCAAGCCCACCTGTACCAGGTGCCACTTGGTAGACTACTAACACTACCTACAAACACCAGAAACTAGTTGCAACTCCTGGACAGAGATCAAGTTGATTAATAAGCCGAGAGGGGCCGAGTTACCGAAACCCAATGTGTGGTAGCAACTGTTCATGGATCACAAACACAGAACTCAGTTCCTGAGGACGGTTTCAATGAGACAACCCACCATGTACTCCTACATGGCCTCTCACCGCTACCTTTACCAAATCGTGTTCACACACTTAGCTCACACACAGTAGGACATGTTCACACACCTCCAATTCATCCCCGATGAATCAGACCTGACTCAACTCTAAGTAGTAGCAGGCATAACAAACAAGCATGGATGAGTAGGCACATCCGGGCTCAAACAACTCCTACTCATGCTAGTGGGTTTCATCTATTTACTGTGGCAATGACAGGTCATGTAGAGGATAAGGGGTTCAACTACCGCATCATGTAATAGTTGAATCGTTGTTGCCCTAATGCAGTAAAAGAGAGCAGAGCGAGAGAGTGGGTTTGTATCGGAATGAACAAGGGGGTTTTGCTTGCCTGGCACTTCTGAAGATAATAATAGGTCTTCATCGGTGTCATCGAACTCATCATCGGAACAACGTCTACTGAGGGGGGACAAACACCGGCAACAGAGAAAGAACACAATCAATGCAATGCAACAATATGATGCATGAGTGTGACATGACAATATGCTGTGGTTTGAGCTAATGCAACTAGCAACCAGATTAAATGAAGTTGGTTTGAATCAAAGATTCAAATTCAAACTCCATATGTGGATATTTAAATGCCATTTATATGATTTGTGCTAAACAGCAGCCATGAGTTGCTCTAACATGCATGAAAATGGTACATATGTATAGATTGGATTTTTCTGATCATTTTTCATATATAACTTATTTCATTTGGAGTTACGGTTTAATTTATATGAATTTTAGAAGTTTTGGCTATTTTATGGAATTTCCTGAATTATTTTTAATCCAGAAAATAGTTAACTGCGTCAGCACTACGTCACTTTGACGTCAGCATTGGCCAAAGTCAAATCTGACTGGTGGGCTCCACCTGTCATTGACTCAGGGGGTTAACAGGGGTTATTTAACTGGGTGATTAGCACCTAATCTAATCCTGCCACGTCAGCGTCACCGGACTATGCGCCGGCGACCACATCTCGCGGTGGAGGCTCGCCGGAGTGGCACTAGGGGCAGCGGCTGGGTGCGCTGAGGGCACCAGGAGGGAGCCCATGCTCTCGCGCATCCAGCAGAGGCGGTAGCAGGTCGCCAGGCGGGCTGTAGCGGCAGCAGCGGCGAGTTGGGCGGCGGCCGGAGTTCAGCCCCGAGCGGCGCGGGGTGCTACAGGGTACGGCGAGGCCAGCTATGGGGATCTGCGGCCTCCTGGTACATCTAGGATCTCGCTAGGCTCGTCGGTTTGAGCGGAGCGGCACGGCAACGCCATGCCCGACGTCCATGGTAGACGGCGGTGCTCGGTACGGTGGCTAGCACGGCTACGGCCGGGGGGGGGGGGAAGACTACGGGGAATAGGGGAAAGCTAGTAGAGCTCACAGCGGTCCCGTAGGCGGTCTCAGTCATCTTGGGGTGGCACGGACGGCGACGGAATTGACGGCGGCGATCCGCGGCACCGACGAGGAAGACAACATCGAGGGCAGCTCTGCAGGGCGTCCCGGCTTCAGTGGGTCATCGGAGAGGTCGATGGCGATTCGGCGGAGCTTCTGGACACAGGCAGAGGATGAGGAGGGCTCGGTGGCTGCACGAATGGTGGACGGCGGTGACAGGCTCCTCTCGGTGATTACAGAAACAAGAGGGGGAGGGGCTAGAGCAAGGGAGAAGTGAGAGGGTGCTCGGGCGTCTCCAGGCACGGGGTCAGGGAGGAGGACGAGCCTCCAGCGCGAAGCAGGAGGTGGCCCTCGCCTCCTGTGTGTGCGCCACGCACAATGCACACTGGCGAGAGGAAGGGGATGAATGGCATGTTGCATGGTGGGCTGGGCCGCCAGCAACAGTGCCAGGCCACAGGTGAGACTTCAGGTAAGCCAGGTAGGTGGCCCAGGTGAGTCCTTCCTCTCTCTTTCTAATTCTGTTATAGTTTTCTATTTATTTTGTAATCTTTAGGGCTTTATTAAAAATACTTAAACAGACCCAAAAATCATGAAACTACACAATGCCACTGGTTGGAATATAACCAACAGCAAACATTTTAGTTTATGATTATTTGAGCATTTAAAATATTTAATAGCATTTAAATGCCCAAATGCAAATAGAGTATGATTTAATCCAGAGCCCAAATATGTCATGGAAAAATGTGCATCACCTCTGGTTACTGTTTGCAGCATTTTCCAAGAATGATGAACATTTTTGAAAGCCATTTGGAATTACTGGAAATATTTTGGTTGAACCTAGTGAATTCCTTAACGCTAGGGTTTAGGCAATCCCCATTTCAAGTTTCTGAGAATTTTAAACATGATGCACACATGAAGGGCTAGCCTAGAGCATACCAGAACTAGGGATGTGACATTCTCGCCATCATTTTCATTTCTCGGTTCCCGTGTTGTTGCAACTAGAATGCCGACAGGTGAACTATGATGTGTGAAATCAATACTCCTAGCAACCATGTTACTTGGTAGTTAAATGGACAATAACCTCATTCTTAGCGTGTTGATTATTGAATCATCACCCTAAGGTTGATCGCGCTATCTAGTCCTTATTTATGGTGCACTCTTCGATCAATGAGTTAGGATTATTCAATTCCTTGCTTATTTGATCATATCGTCTTGCTCTGAAAAGCAAGATTGTTCTCAAGCTTAGTAACACAACCGTGGTTCGTGATGTTCCGAATATCTTCTCGGAAGTATTACTAGGTTGTCACCTGACCGCTATGTTGAGTTCGTGATCATGTTGGTTTTCCTCCAAACCACCCATTCTCCAAGAATCTGTGTTGGATACCCCTGAGCTAGTTGGTTAAGCCAAACAACAAGTTGGAGAGTTGGAAGATAAAGGCTTGTCCGACTTAGTTCATTTTAAGGGATATCTTGTATGTGTGTTGAAGAAAGTTGATATTTTCATCGACTGACCCTCGTGATCAGTTAATGGACCTACTATTTTATCAAACCTTTGATTTGAGTATGGGCTATCATCAAATCAGACCAGAACCAACGATATTCGTAATGTTGTCTTACTCGTGGTTGATCCCTCGAGCATACACCCTTATATCTTTTGGGTCTGACCAATGCTATCACTTGTTCACATAATTATGGAACTCCATCTTCATGGAAACCTGGATGAATTGTTGTTGAGCCCATTGACAACATCCTTATTTCCTCCATGATTTTGTTGAACATTAAGCTAGTGTTGGAAACTTGTGTAAGCATTTTCTTCATGCCCCGTTCATGAAGTATATGTTGGATGAAAGAAGTGACTTCCTTTGATTCACGTGCATTTGATGTAAGTTGCCGCCGTGAATTCGAGAAAGTTTGTTTTTGCTCCTCTGGAATCATCCCAAGTCAGTCATGCATGTGCAAAGTATTCTATGGTCTGATAGACTGATCATCTTCATTCCATATGTATCCCCTAGCACACCAAGCCACTGATTGATTTATTCAAGGAAAGGAAGTTCCTTCTTAAGAGCACGCCTTATGCAAGGACTTCAATATCCTCGATTATGGTTGCCCACCTGAACTCGGTAGTGTTTTATTATAAGACTACTATGTGGTCATGCTTGTCTGGGACATTGTGTTCACATGTATGTAGCAGAACCAGCTCATGTTTTGGAGCTTACTACCGTAGTCCATTTCCCGAGAATCTCGCAACATCGTCTCGTCGATTTGTGTTGCAAACTTTAATTTTTCTTTCTAGACTTGATGAGTTTGGAATATTCTGACACCAACCAGATCTGAATCTCAGGCAGATATGATGGTTGGAACATTTCCCAAGAACTACAATATCGGTCTCTCGATAACCGGTAAAGTGGATGTCGTGGCCAATACACCCAGCCGGAAGACCTATTATTTTAGTATCTTGATTGAAGAAGTTGGCAACCTCCCCATAAGGATTTTGTAGGATTTACCACCGTCGTTATTCCTTATGGATTCTTGAGCTCCCGAAGTCCGACCTGTTACTTGATGTTCTAGATACCAAACCATGTAAATGGGTTACGCTAGCACATCGAGGAGAACATTAGAAGCGGAGTGCTAAATGTCTCTCGGTCGATCATCCAGATTTTGTTTCCTTGGCCTCGCTAAGGTGAAATCTGAGAAGATGTTATCTTCTTTTGCGTCTGCATCTTCTACTTGTATCCATCATGGTAGTACGTTGTGTTGCCAGGATCCTTGACACAGATGTTGGTAAAACCTTGATGAATACGGAAATGCTCAAATTCTTGAGAGCACGCTCAGACACTAGGTTATATCCTTGGTATCAATTGGAATGTGCCCTCCTTTTGCCGAGTTGTTCAATAACCATAGTTTCCGTTCCAAACTGGTATGACATTCTTTCGAATTCCTTCAAATGATCAATTTTGAATTGCCTCAGGCTGGTATGAAGAGTTTCAATGATCTATGGATCGAAGTAATTCTTTTGCCACTTAAGGGAAAAATTCTACGAGTCACCTCCCCCGAGGCGTCCCGTTATGGAATCATGACAATTATCTCCTTGCTACTTTGAAACCATGCACCATCTTACTCAAGCGTGGAATGGTTGCCTACCAATTTGAACCTTCGTCATCTGTTTCACCCCATCCCTCTGAATGTGTGTTTCGTGTCTCAGCACAAGAGATGTTTTATATCTCACCCCATGAGTTGATCCTGAGTTGTTCGGTCATCGAGAAGATTGATTCTTCTAGAGTTTTCCTTTCCTCTTCTTGTCATGTTAGTTGGGAAAAGTTCTCAGAGGAAGACATCGAGTCAAAGATGGTGATCGATTCAACGTTCTTATGAAGTGCCACCTGGATCATGAATATTATGTTAGCTTGCCTTCCCCCTTCATCCTACCCTACGCTTGAATCTCGGGACGAGATTCTTGTTTAGTGGGGGCGAGTTGTCACATCCCTAGTCCTGTTATGCACTAGGCTAGCCCTTCATGTGTGCATCATGTTTAACTTTTGAATGAACTTGCAATGGGGATTGCTCAAACCCTAGCACCAGATCAAATCAACTAGGTTCAAATAAAAAATATTCTCAACGAACCCAAAATGCTCTTCAGAAAAGTTCATTATTTTTGGATTGGTCTAGAACCTCTCCCAAAAATGGTGCACATTTTTCTAGGCCATTCTGGATTTTTGAATAATCCATATTGTATTTGAATTGGGGCATTTATATACTATTAATATTTTTAAATGCTCCAACAATTCTGATAATAGTTAAGGGCCTCTGTTATAATTCATTTAGTGCCCACAATTATTTTCAGTATTTATTAAAATGATTTGGGCTATAAACTAAATCAAAACAAATAACAAAAATAGAAAAGCAGAAGAGAGAGAGACTTACCTGGCGCTCACCTGGCAGCCCACCCAGCCCAACTACTACTGGCCCAGCACACCGCAGCCTCCTCTATCATCTTCCTCCTCATGCCAGTAGGCAGGGCGCGTGGTCGCCCCGCGCGCGCCAGCTCCTGCTTCCACCGCGACGCCCCGACTCTTCTGGATGCGCCACGGAGACGCCCCGTACCTCTCTCACTCTCTCTCGTTCCTTCCCCTCCTCTCCCTCGCTCTCTCTCACCGTGCCCGAGCGCTGCCCTCGCCGCCGCACACCGTTGCCGCGCCCACCGCCACTGCCTTGCCTCGCCGATGCTCTCAGAGGCTCTGCCTCGATCCCCTCTTCCTCCTCACCGAGCCACGCCCCGCGGGAGCCCCTACAACGCTGCCATCGGCTCCGTCTTCTTCCTCGGACTCCGGCGATCACCGTCGTCGCTCCGTCGTCTGCAGGCCTTCCCCGAGCCCGACGAGTACTTCAATCGACGCGCTGTGAGCCTCCGGTCATTTTCCCCCTAACGCCTTGTTCTTTTGCACACCGTAGTTGTCGTGTTCATCGAGGCTGAAGCTCACCTCCGCCCGAGCTCACCGCCGGTGTCAGTCCGGTGACCCTTTGGTCATGCTAGCATGCCCAATAGCCTTGTTAGCACGTGCAGCCGCCGTAGATGCCAAGCAACGCACGCCTTGCTCACCGTAGCGACGAATCCGTCGACGCCCGAGCTCCGGTCGCCGCTGACCTCGACGCCGTCGTCGTTTCCGGCCGCCCCAGCAGGTGTTGCTTGCACCGTTGGATGCGCGTGAGTTCCAGCTCCACGTAGATGCCCTCAGCACACCCAGCCACGGCCAGTAGCGCCCCCCCCGACCAACTCCGGTGAGTTTCTGCCGCTGATGTGGTCGCCGGCGTCACCTGTTGACGTGGCGCTGGTTTGTTAGTGCTAATGACCACTATAAGCACCCCCATGAGCCACTGCCATGTGGGCCCCTGAGCTTAATTAGGTCAGTATAAATTTTCTGTTAGATTAGTGCTAAAGCCGTGGACCCCACGTGTCAGCTTTGACTCTGGCCCAGTCAGCGTCGACCGATTCGACCTGTCATTCACTCAAGCCAGCCCTGAGTCACTGACCAATGGGCCCCACATGTCAGTTTGACCTCGACCGGCTCCTGTTGACCGTTGACATCACAGTGACATCATGCTGACGCAATAAGTCATTTTCTGGATTTGTTTTATTTCTAAATAACCAGGAAAATCCAGAAAATGATTTAAACTTCAAAAATTCATATAAAATCAACCGTAACTCCAAATGAAATAATTTATATATGAAAAATTATCAGAAAAATCCAATCTTTCCATCTGTACTTGTTTCATGCATGTTTAAACAACTTAACATTGATGTTCAGATCAAAACATGATAATGCAATTTATAAGTTCATAGTTTGAATTTGAATTTGAACCTTTGGTTCAAATCAACTCAAACCCTTCTGTTGCTAGCTGCATTAGCTCAAACCAAAGCATATTTCCATGTCACATTCATGCATCATATTGTTGCTTTGCATTGATTGTGTTTCTTCTTTGTTTGTCGGTGCTTGTCCCCTCTGAGTAGACGTGTACCGACGATGTGATCGATGACACTGATGAAGAACTATACTATCTTCAGAAGTGCCAGGCAAGCAAAACCCCCTTGTTCATTCCGATACAATCCCACTCTCTCGCTCCTGCTCTCTTTTACTGCATTAGGACAACAACGATTCAACTGTTACATGCTGCGTCAGTTGAACCCCTTTATCCTCTGCATGACCTGTCATTGCCATAGTAAATAGATGAAACCCACTAGCATGAGTACGAGTTGTTTGAGCCCTGATGTACCTACTCATTCATGTTTGTTTGTCATGCCTGCTACTGCTTAGAGTTGAGTCGGGTCTGATTCATCGGGGATGAATTGGAGGTGTGTGAACATGTCCTACTGTGTGTGAGCTAAGTGTGTGAACTCGATTTGGTAAAGGTAGCGGTGAGAGGCCATGTAGGAGTACATGGTGGGTTGTCTCATTGAGGCCGTCCTTAGGAACTGAGTTCTGTGTTTGTGATCCATGAACAGTTACTACCACACATTGGGTTCCGGTAACTCGACCCCTCTCGACTTATTAATCAACATGATCTCTGTCCAGAAGTCGCAACTCGTTTCTGGTGTTTGTAGGTAGTGTTAGTAGTCTACCAAGTGGCACCCGGTACAGGTGGGCTTGGGACAGACTAGGCACAGTGGCCCGGTGTACCAAGTGGCACCCGGATGGTGGGCTTGGGAACCCTGCACACATCGTTTGGGGCCGTGAAAGACACCCCGGCCGGATCTCCTTGCGGATGGAAGCCAAATAGGCGATAAACCTGGACGAGAGACTTGTGTGGTTAGTCAGGTCGTGGCCAACACCCTCGCTGGGCTTCGGCTTGAAGGTTGCCGAGTACATGTCGTGTAAACGGCGGTAAGTGGTGAGAGCGTGTGTGAAGAAGTACACCCCTGCAGGTTTAATATGATCTATTCGAATAGCCGTGTCCGCTGTAAAGGACTTCTGGGTTGCCTCTATAGTTCATCGACAAGTGAAAGTGGATACTCTAAAGTGCGCAAGATAAGCGTGAGTGCTATGGATGGTGTTCTCGTAAGGAGACGGGAGCGGATCCATAGTGGTGTATTGATCTGGTGAATATGTGGACTCGTGTGCGCCACCTCAAAAGAGTTACTTACAGTCGTAGTTCAGGATAGCCACCGAGTCAAAGCTGGCTTGCTGCAGTCAAACTCCACCGCCCCCCTTTGTTGATAATGATGAATATGTAGATAGTTATGATGTAAGTCTTGCTGGGTACATTTGTACTCACGTTTTCCTATTTTTTGTTTTTGCAAAGAGACTTTAGTCTCGCTAGTAGTTCCGCGTGGACTTCGACGTTTAGCTTGTTACCTCAGCTACGATCTTGTGCCCTCAGCAGGATCTGGTAGATAGTCAGGCTTCTTAGCCTTTTTCATTTGTAGATGTCTGTACTCAGACATGGTAAGCTTCTGCTTGTGATTTGACTTGTATGCTCTGAATGTTGGGTCCATAGACCCATGTTTGTTATATCTCGCTCCTCGGAGCCTACTGAATAAAATACTTGAGTCATAGAGTCATGTTGTGATGCCATGTTGTATTTGCACATATCGAGCATATTGTGTGTATGTTATTGAAATGCTTGGTATGTGTGGGATCTGACAACCTAGTTGTTTATACTTGGTAGCCTCTCTTACCGGGAAATGTCTCCTAGTGCTTCCACTGAGCCATGGTAGCTTGCTACTGCTCCGGAACACTTAGGCTGGCCGGCATGTGTCCTTCTTCGCTCATGTGTCTGTCCCTTCGGAGAAATGTCACGAGGTGTCTACCGGAGCCCTGTTAGCCTGCTACAGCCCAGATTCTCTAGAGTCCTGCTAGCCCGGCTGCTACAGCCCGGATTCACTCGCTGTTGACCGACACGTTCGTTGTTGGGTCATGTATGCATGTCCCTGTAAGTTAGTGCCACTTTGGGTTTACGACTAGCCATGTCAGCCCGGGTTCCTTGTCATATGGATGCTAGCGACACCATCATATACGTGAGCCAAAAGGCGCAAACGGTCCCGGGCCTGGTAAGGCGACACCCGTGGGGATACCGTGCGTGAGGCCGCAAAGTGATATGAGGTGTTACATGCTAGATCGGTGTGGCA
The DNA here is from genome assembly GCF_018294505.1 of Triticum aestivum. NCBI lineage: Eukaryota > Viridiplantae > Streptophyta > Magnoliopsida > Poales > Poaceae > Triticum > Triticum aestivum. Next base: position 92,954,348 of record NC_057813.1, on the reverse strand, counting down.
TTGGATCGGGGTCCTGACAGTAGGGGTGGGGGGAGGGGTAGGCAGAGGCCTAACTATAGAGGTAGAACAACTCATATATGTGTTGAGAAGGAGAGACCCAGCTATGTCATGAGGGAGATCGTTCGACATCCATACATAACTGAAGGACAGGAAATATGATGGGACAGAGAGAGAGAGGAGAGAGAGAGGGAGGGAGAGGGAGGGAGAGGGCTAGAGTGCTGGATGGGTGATGGAGTTGCTTCTCGGAGATGTTGGGAGAGGCCTACTAGACAAACTGAGGGTGGAACTACAATGTTATCAATAAGAGTGGGGATGTGTTTCTGTGTGTGCCTGTGCGTGATAGATCTATCGGGACGCATCCATGGATGACGAAGGGGAACCATGTGTTTGGTAAGCAAACCTAACTAGATCGGTAGATCAATTGTTGTTTGTCGGAGGAAGGGAGAGACACAACTAATGAGGTAGATCGATCGATGTGTGGGTAAAAACGAGTTATAAGGACCTAGCTGGCTATATGTATAGCGAGAGATCGGTCGGTGTACGTCCATTTGTTAGAGGCAAATAAGGCCCAGCGAGACGGATAGATAGAGAGAATGGAGCTAGGAGGTGGTGCGAGAGGCCCAACTACTAGCTGGATAGGGGGAGGAGTGTGCGGTTGTGAGATTGATTAAAAGAGGGGTGAGAGTTTACACGTGTGTCTGACCATATGAGAGACACGAGGCAAGGACACATAAAGGAGGAGATTGAAGCTGTGTGTGTATGCTGTAGGCAGGCATCGCTGGAGAGGTTTATCGATCGGTGTGTGTCGGAAAGGAGTTGTGGAGACTCTGGGAGAACGACCTAAAGGAAAAAAATGAATGTGCCTGGTGGATAGAATGCCGAGGGAGGGGGAGGGCGAGGAGGGTGTGTGCATGCACGAGAAAAATATAGTGGTAGCTACAAAGGTTAGAGGATTGTGTGGGTGTAAGAGACTCACAAAGATCATAATTTGATATGAAAGCGGATTCATATATTTGAATAGGAGATCATAGTGTTTTAAACATTGCATGCATGAATATAGCGGTGATACATGTGTTGTGCACATGTTATACCATAATGTGATAATGCATGGCATTTGCAACTCACAGCTAAGTGCCGAACAATCTGAACCATACTATACATCAAACAATCTCACATTTTATTTGAATTTGTAATAATTTGTGGGGTTTGCAGCTTACAACTAAATATCGAGCAATCTAAACAATATTATATATCGAACATTCTCACATTTTATTTGAATTTGTGGTAATGTGTGGTGTTTGCAACTCACATCTAAATACTTGTAGGCGTAGGGGGCGGGGCACCATACATAACGTGATAAACACATTATACATATGAGACATGCTTTAGATTATGAAGATCTAGCTAGAGCTAGAAATGTAATGTGATTTGAAATCAAAATAAAGTGGATTCAAAAAATCTAGTTCGAGTTCATATAGTACACATAGTTCATATGTAACTCGATACTGATCATGTGGTGTGATGTGAAGATAATACACAAACGATGGTTTAACTTGACAATAATGATGATTGTAGATCTTATTAAAACAGAGAAACGAATTCAAATGCTTTGACTTCACAACAATCATTACTGTAGATCTTATTCAAATTTAGTTCATATTGAAGCGGTAGTATATACGTTTGGAATGCACTAAAATGTTCATTTGAGTAGTAGGTTGCATGCATTATACACATAGCGAAATATTTTAATTGAACATAATATGAATTCAAAGTTTTGAATGACATTTGTAGTGCGCATTGATTTGGTACAGTACACGTTAGGCTTGTCCGGAAATTTCAACCTGCGCCTTGTTATCCTGAAATATTTAAGATATATCTTTGTCTCGTTGTGCTCCGACAACTCCCTCCATCTCAAACCGCGCCTTGCTATTCCAAAATTACAACGCGCGCGAAAACTCCCACCTCCTATGAAATCCCGACACGTAAAATGCCCGTGGTACCCCTGAACTGAAAGAACCGCCTCAAATCGGTGGGGGGTACTTTCGTAACTTACCCCACATTTCGGACAAGCGCGTCTCTAAGCCATGGTTCCCCACTACCATCCCATCCGCCCACCCATTCATACACCGAGGCCACGAAAACCCGCGACGAAACCCCACACCCTGCTCCGTTCGCCACCCAGCCGGAGCTTCTTCCCCGACGACGTCGTCCACAGCAACACCTCGACGTCCCTCATCCACCGTACCGGATAAGGATCCGTCGTCGATCTCATCGTCCGCCGATTCAGCCGCCCCGTCCTCCACCTCCAAGGAGCTGCCCCGATGTTCCCCTCGTCTTTCGGGCCACCTCCATTCCCACACCGCCGTCTTCACCTGCACCATCAGAAGAGCATCATCATCACCGTTTCCTCGGATGAAGCTACGGCCTAATCGGCGCCACCAAAGAGGTTGTACACTAATCGCCGCATTTTCTTCTTGATTCGATCTCACGGTGCTGCCGGCGCTCGGTCCCGAGCCGACACGGCGCGACTCCATCCATGGCGGCGTCGCTGGCCACTTCCTCCACGGCGTCGCTCCCTCGGCGGCGACGTCCACATCAGTAGGAGTTGCTGCTGCTTCAGCTCTCGCTCGCGCTGCTGCTCTACTCTTGCTCTCGGTCCCCTGCCTGGTCTGCTCTTGCTATTGCTCTTGCTCGCGCTGCTGCTCTCCCTCTTCCTCTTGCTTGCGATGCTGCTCCAATTTGGCTACACTTCAGTTGACTGAATAGACTTTTGGGTTAGTCAATTTCCAAGGGGTGGGCTCGCCGGGGTGAAGGAAGAACCAGCCGCAGCAGGGAGGGGGGCTCGCCGGAGAAAAAGCTCGGCACAGGGGGGGCTAGAGGGATGGCTGGGGCGGCGGCGGACCGGCGGTGGGGAGTGTTTTCGGGGCGGGCGGGGCGATGCACCACCGACCGCGGGCGGCGAGGGGCTGTTGTTTGGCCGGTGGTGGCTGGTGGCTCGGGGGGGTGGAGGTTGAAGATGAACTGCAGGCCCTTGATTTCGTATCCAACGGCTGCAAAATCGACTGAACAGAGATGAAAAAGTCAATCGACTGACGTGTAGCCTCACCTTGCTAGTGCGTTCAGTTTCGACAGCAAAATTCAGTTTCGACAGCAAAATTCAATTTCGACAGTTAGGTTCAGTTTCGACAGTTAAGTTCAATTTCGAAAGTTAAGTTCAGAGATGAGCGGCTGATGTATTTTACATCTAGCACTTTGTGGTTATGTATTTTACGTCATGTATTGGAGATGCTATTAGAATTCCACTCAGGTTAACGTTGTTCATTGTCTTTCTTGTCCTGCTTCAGCCTCGGCGTCGTACAACTCACCGGAGCTGCTCCAACGACGAAACCCTCCATCACAGCGGAGCAGTACCCTCCATCACTTTTTGCATCTCTTTTTTACTCTACATGTTATATATATTGTCCACTGAGCACACGGATTTGTTCCTTTAGTGTCTCCTTGAAAGGAAAAACATAGGAATTTTAATTTTCACTTGTCCTCCTTTTCAAATTCCTATTCATGAAGCACAAGACTAAGATATAGTAGCATAATAGCATTATAACCGTACATTTTCTTGTGGGTTGACTTAATCTCACCATGCTTATTTGCATCCTGTGATCTTCCAATTGTTGTGAATCAAACACCCAGATTGGCAGAAATCCTGTGTTTTTAAATTCTCTGTTTTGCACGTGCATTCCTATCCCACTACAGGAATCAGCTACTTTGCCGTCTCCCATGGTGGACGGCAAAGGCATGAACGGCGGACGGCAAAAGGCTCCGGCAAAGTAGGCTACCGTAAACAGCTACTTTGCCGTCTGGTTCCTGGCGGCTGACGGCAAAGGCCCTTTGCCGTCCGCGGCGGACGGCAAAGAGAGCGGACGGCAATAATTGCGCTGTCAGTCCGTTAAGTGGCTAACGGCAGGCCTTTGCCGTCCGCCGCTGACGGCAAAATTTCTAGTGTCTTTGCCGTCCGTCGTATGATGTCATCTACACGTCACTACATGGCAGGTTCTTTGTCGTCCGCCACTGATGGCAAAGTCTTTGCCGTCTGCCACTGTAGGCAAACTGACCAAATGGGTCAGCTCCCAGAAGCACAGCTAGATGCCACATGTCTTCTTTGCCGTCCGCGGCGGACGGCAAAGAGCCTGTTGCCATCGGTGGCAGACGGCAAAGAGCCTGCATATTGGCTCTTTTATCTGTTTTTTATTAAATCCAACAATTTTCATCACAAATATATATGACATATATATATATATATATATATATATTTCAAAAGGCCATTACAGAGCAAACATATAAGATATCCAACACATAACTTCATCATCCAACCATATATATTACATGCATAGTTCCATCATACATAACAAGTTTAACATAGAGGCATCCAACCAGATATATTACAACAGTTTCGTCCAACGATACATGCATAGTTCAACGATACAAAAGAAACAGAGAAAGGGATAAGGAGCACTCCATCTATGCAAGCTTTCGTCAAGTGAATGAAATCTACAAAATGAAAAATAAGAAAGTTAGAACAAGAAGAGTAGAACAAGAAGAAGACTAGAACAAGAAGAAGACTAGAACAAGAAGAGTAGAACAAGAAGAAGACTAGAACAAGAAGAGTATATCATTTATGGGCTAACTTACGTGAAATGGATCATATATGAGCTAACTAAGTTGAAATGGGTCGTTTATGAGCTAGCTAAGGTAAAATGGATCATTTATGAGCTAACTTAGTTGAAATGGGTCGTTTATGAGCTAACTAAGGTCAAATGGATCGTTTTTGAGGTAACTAAGGTGAAATGGATCGTTTTTTAGCTAACTTAGGTGAAATGGATCATTTATAAGCTAACTTAGTTGAAATGGATCGTTTTTGAGCTAACTTAGGTGAAATGGATAATTTATGAGCTAATTTAGTTGAAATGGATCTTTTTGAGCTAACTTAGGTGAAATGGATCATTTAAGAGCTAATTTAGGTGAAATGGATTGTTTTTTAGCTAACTTAGTGAAATGGATCGTTTATGAGCTAAATTAGTTGAAATGGATCGTCAATGTAGGTGGTGCAGAGTTTTTGACAACTCTACCCCTGATGAAGTTCTTCTTGTCTTTCCTGAACTTATGGCGAGGATCCAGGAACTGTCTATGCATGTCGAAGCAAGAAAACTTGCGACCGGCCTGAAGCCAACGAAACTCAAGAGCTCCCTTGCATGTGGGGCACGGGAACCTTCCATGCACACACCAGCCAACGAATAGCGCATACGCCGGCAAGTCATGCGTCGAGTACATGTACCAGACACGCATTATGAAGTTCTGTTTGCTAAAGGCGTCGTATGTCTTGAACCCACTATCCCAGGCTTCTTGCAATTCGTCCTTAAGCGGCTGCATGTACACATTCATATTTTTGCCCGGATAGTTGGGTCCTGGAATTATCAACGTCAGGAAAATGTTCTTTCTTTGCATAATCTGTCCGGGGGGAGATTGAGTGGAAAGACAAATACGGGCCAACAACTGTATTGGGCTGCCGTCATACCAAACACACTGAACCCATCCGTGCTGATGCCGACTCGAGGATGCCTCGGATCTGCCGCTTTGTTAGCATGTAATTCATCAAACTTTTTCCACGCAACACCATCCGATGTGTGTACCATTATCAGATTCCCATCTGCATCTAGTTCAGTTCTTTTGCCTGTTTTGTGCCATGTCATCTGTCTGGCCGTCTCTTCGACCATGAAAAGACGTTGAAGTCTTGGTACGATTGGCATATACCGAAGAACACTAACGGGGATTTTGGTCTGTGTCTTCTCACCCATACTGTTGTCTACCACAATATACCTGGAAGACTTGCAAATGGGACAATAGTTCAAGTCCGCATAGTCAAGCCTAAATAAGGCACATCCTTTCTCACAGGCATGTATCTTCTCATAGGGCATCTTCAGTGCATGGAGGATTTTGTCCGACTGGTACAGGTTTGCAGGCATTACATGGCCTTTGGGTAGAAAGCGTCCAAATACTGTCATAATTGCGTCATAGCATTCTCTGCCCAAGTTGAACTGAGCCTTCAGAGCCATTACTTGTGAGATGGCATCCAACTGACAAAGCTCAGTGTGCTCATGGAGCGGACGTTTCGAAGACTCCAACATTTCATTGAAGGCCTTTGCAGATTCCTCCATCTCCTCGTCCGAATCCCGAGCATCATCATAGCCTTGCACCATGTTTTCCATCCCGGTACCATGCTCGTCGGTGCGACGACGATCCACCTCAGCTCGGTCACGTTGGGCAGACTCACCATGAAATGTCCACACCGTATAATCGGGCGTAAAACCACTCTTCTGCAGCTGTTTGCCCATTTCAGCCTCTGTCTTCTTTTCCCAATTGCCGCACCGAAAACAGGGGCCAGGTTTTTTTTGGCCATTTGCAAATGCGGCTTGCACAAACCCCTTAGTTTTTGTGAACCATTCAGCGCTCCATTTGTTCTGACCAGTGTGACCGGTATACATGCAAGCACGGTCACTCATCTTGACTTTCAGAGCTACTGGACACACAACAATTATATATGTAATTCACCATGTATATATTCATCAGTTGATCTACTTTGTCAATTTTATTACGACCATGCAACCTACACTCTAATAGGTAATGATAGGTCCTAATCCCACCCGTGTATGTGTAGATTGGGTTCATTTTCCCATGCTATGCTCTGGATCCGACGCAAAATTTCGGCAGCACCTCCCCGCTGTTCTCCTGATACACGTCTCTGCAATAAACAGAGAGGATGTGTACCCGGAGAACAACAGGGGAGGCACTGACGAAATATATGCGTCGGATCCGGAGCAAAGCATATGGGAAAACGAACCCAATCTACACATACTCGGGTTGTCCATGGATAGCGTTGGACAATTCGAAAGAATCAAGGTTATAAATATGCAAATGCATGCATATTTATAACTATGACGCTTTCGAACGGGAGACACATATTGGTTACGCATACTGATGATTCAAGACACATATATAGCTAGCTATCAAGTTTCATCGGAATAGATCAAATAATTAATGGGGGAGGAGGACTTGTCATTTGTGCTCACCCACGAACGAAGGGGCAGAGCTCGTCAAACGCACGGCGAGGTCGTCGAACACCAAACCTCGCAACGATGAAACAACTGCACATTTAAAACTACACGATCAACACAATTATATATGATGTTTTTCATAACAAAATCGAAAAATATATGACCTAACTAATAATTCACAAATATATGACCCCGTCGGCCTCTGGAAGGCCAAAGAACACCTTTTCGGGAGGTGTCGGTGGTCGGGGTGTCTTGTCGGTGTCGGGGTGCCGTGTCGGGGTCGGGGTGCTGTTTCGGGGTCGGGGGGTCGGCGTGTCGTGTCGATGTCGGGGTAGTGCCGTGTCGGTGTCGGGGTGTTGTTTCGGGGTCGGGGTGTGGTGTCGGGGTCAGGGTGTCGGGTCAGGCTCGGGGTCGGGGTGTCGGGTCAGGCTCGGGGGGTCGGGGTGTCGGGGTCGGGGTCGGGGTGTCGGGTCAGGCTTGGGGGGTCGGGGTGTCGGGGTCGGGGTCGGGGTGTCGGGTCAGGCTTGGGGGGTCGGGGTGTCGGGGTCGGGGTCGGGGTGTCGGGGTCGGGGTGTCGGGGTCGGGGTCGGGGTCGGGGTGTCGGGGTCGGGGTCTCGGGGTCGGGGTCGGGGTCTCGGGGTCGGGGTCTCGGGGTCGGGGTGCCGGGTCGGGGTCTGGGTACCGTGTCGGGTCGGGGTCGGTGTGTCGGGGTCGGGGTCGGGGTGTCGGTCAGGCTTGGGGGGTCGGGGTGTCGGGGTCGGGGTGTTGGGGTCGGGGTGTCGGGGTCGGGGTCGGAGTCGGGGTCGGAGTCGGGGTGTCGGGGTCGGGGTCTCGGGGTCGGGGTCAGGGTCTCGGGGTCGGGGTGTCGTGTCGGGGTGCCGGGTCGGGGTCAGGGTACCGTGTCGGGTCAGGGTCGGGGTGTCGGGGTCGGGGTCGGGGTGTCGGGTCAGGTTTGGGGGGTTGGGGTGTCGGGGTCGGGGTCGGGGTCGGGGTCGAAGTCGGGGCGTCGGGGTCGGGGTCTCGGGGTCGGGGTGTCGTGTCGGGGTGCCGGGTCGGGGTCAGGGTACCGTGTCGGGTCGGGTTTTTTTCCTTTTCTTCTTCTTCCTCTTTTTCCTTTTCTTCCTTTTTTTTCCTTCTTCTTCTTCTTCTTCTTCTTCTTCTTCTTCTTCTTCTTCTTCTTCTTCTTCTTCTTCTTCTTCTTCTTCTTCTTCTTCTTCTTCTTCTTCCTCCTTTCCTTTTTCCTCTTCTTCTTCTCCTCCTCTCCTCTTTTTTCTTCTTCTTCTTCCTTCTTTCCTTTTTCCTCTTCTTCTTCTCCTCCTCTCCTCTTTTTTCTTCTTCTTCTTCCTCCTCTTCTTCTTTTTTCTTCTCCTCCTCCTCTTCTTCTTATTCTCCTGATCTCCTCTTTTTCTCTTTTTCTTCTTTCCTAAAACTAAACTAAACCTAAAACTAAAACTAAAAAAATAGAAAAAGAAAAAAACTAAATCTAAACCTAAAACTAAACTAAAACTAAACCTATAAACCTAAAACTAATCCTAAAACTAAAACTAAGTCTAAACTAAACATAAACCTAAAACTAAAAAAACAGAAAAAAGGAAAAAAAAGGAAGAAGATCACCTGCAGGGTAGAGGAGGGGGGCGGTGCGGCCTGGGGCGGCGGAGGAGCGGGGCGGGGCGGCCTGGGGCGGCGGAGGAGGGGGGCGGGGCGGCCTGGGGCGGCGGCGCCGGGCCCGACCGGGGCGGCGGGGCGCGGAGGTGCCGGGGCGCCGGGGCGTGGTGGCGCCCAGACAGCAGGGCGGTGGGGGCGGCGGGGGCAACGGGGCGGGGGGGCGCTGGGGCGGCGGCGGGGGGCGCTGGGGCGGCGGCGGGGCGTGGTGCAACGGGGCGGTGGAGGTGGGAGAGAAAGAGAGAGAGAGGGGGTGTGGGGCGCGGCCCCGTTAACGTTACGTGGGGCCTCCCTCTTTGCCGTCCACCATCCTTTGCCGTCCGCCTTCTTGCTCTTTGCCGTCCGCTAGCGGACGGCAAAGAGGGGGCCCGTTAGGTTTTTTTTTGCAGCTCGTCAGTGGGGCCCCTCCCTCTTTGCCGTCCGCTAGCCGACGGCAAAGAATCTTTGCCGTCTGCTAGCAGACGGCAAAGAACTGGCTGATGGCAAACTTGGTCTTTGCCATCAGCCAGTTCTTTGCCGTCCGCTTTTTGGAAGCTGATGGCAAAGAGCTTTTTTGCCGTCCGCTAGCGGACGGCAAAGAACTGGCAGATGGCAAACTAGCTGATTCCAGTAGTGTCCTATTCATGTCTATTTCCTATCCCTGCATTGTTGGAATCCTCCAATTCAAATGACCCCTTACAGAATTACTTCTCTTACATATAGTTGTCAAATAAAACCTCACGTGGTTTGTCCCAGTCCTGTTGCGCCGTCGTCCACCCCAGCTCAGCTGCTCCAACAACAGAAGGGTCCAGCAGAGTAGGGATCTGGCCTCCAGACTGTCTTTTGCCGCCTCAGATCTTCTTCCCCGCCGCTGGCAGCCATGAAAACTGCATTACCATCATCAACCGAGCAGATGACCTCGAGGACTACACAGGTCCCCAAGAGAGGTCGCACTCTTTCGTGTCTGCTTACGTTATGCATCGCTTAATATTACATGCTACTTTATCGTCCTGTTCTACGATTAGACTCTGAGTCAGCTCCAAACTAATGGTCAAACTTGAGTTTTTAAATGGTTGTGTGGTACATATCGGGGCCGCTATCAATAGTATCTATCTACTATTTGGTTAATCTCCGGTGTCTACTATGAGTTTCATGTTGGGTGGGAAACAAACAGTAAAGAAGCCATTATCTGTATTTATTAACTGAAGCCATTATCTGCCTGCTATTATTGGTTTTGGGTCTATCCACAGGTTGCTACCATCACTTTGGGTTTCTGCATGCACTCCTTACATAATCTCACTATGTTTTATTCCTATGCATGACATTTATTGTAAACAATGGAACTGAACATGTAGAGCAAAAGAGACGAGCCTTGCATGGCAATATAATTTCATGTAGACGTCGCTCCATGGTAGGCGCAAAGGCAGCCCCCCCTCCACGCATTTCGGATTGTAATCGAGAGGAAGATATCTGTTCTGAGGGGGATTCAGAAGGAGAAGATAACTCCTATTTACCCCCTGAGGTCTTCGCTCTAACTTGGCATGCTGATGTTGGTTATATCATGCATATGGTGTCTTGCATTGCTTGCTTTATACATCAAATATGTCATCTGCTTAGTTTAGACATCCTTTGTGCGAATGCCATCTGTTTAGTTTATTCATCATTTATGTGAATTATGCAACGCCACCTTGTTTAGCCAGGCATCATATATGTGAATTTTGCAATGCCATCCTGCTTAGCCAGTCATCTTATATGTAAATTATATCATGCCATCTTTTTTTTCCATTACATATTACATTCGTCAACAATGTTAGTACATTCAACTGCTCTTCGTGTGCATCAGCCATTTGACACGGTGATGGCAAATTCTGGAGTGAAAACAAGGTCTTCTGAACAGACTATGCTATCTGACGAAGCGCATATCTCGCTGGTTACGGATAGCTCCTCAGAGGAGGATAGCTCCTCAGGGAGCGACATGCTTGTGTGAATGCCACCTGTTCAGTGTCTAATTACCATATATGTGTATTATGCATTGCCATCTTGTTGCAAGACTTTATATATGTGAATTATACAATGATATCTTGTTGCAAAGGCATTATATATGTGAATTATGCAATGCCATGCTGCAGTGGCGGAGCTACAACCAAATAGTTGGGCAGGCCAACGTAAAAGAGAACACAAAAAAAATCACAACTTAAGCCATACTACTTGGATGCTACTAGGTATATTAATCTATGCTCACTGTAAACCAGACTAGGCTGTAACGGGAACAAGTCCCTCCTGCATATTCATGAGGAAAAGTCAGCCTCTCATACGTGTTCAGGTTGCTGATGCATGACGCCTCACACTCACCGGCATAGTAATTTACCTTTTGGCTTTTGGGCAGGGCGGGCCACGGCACGCTTTTGCCTGCACGTAGCTCTGCCGGTGCCATGCTGTTTAGCCAATCATCATGTATGTGAATTATATCATGCTATCATTTTTTGTATTACGTGTTCCATTTGTCGACAACGTTTGTATATTCAACTACTCTTCCTGTGCATCAGCCATTTGAAGCGGTGATGGAAGTATCTGGAGTGAAAACAAGGTATTCAGAGCAGACAATGCTACCTGCTGAAGCAGACATCTTGCTGGCTACAGAGAGCTCCTCAGAGGAGGATTCAGAGACTGATGACCAGTCCTATTTTCCCCCTGAGGTCTATGCTCAAACTTGGCAGGGTTATATTACCCATGTCATGCATGTTGTCTTGCATTGCTTAGTTTTTACATCATATATAGATTTCCATCTGCTTACTTGCTTACTATATAAATCATATATTTGAATTATATCATGCCATCATGTTTACATAGTACATACACATCATCTATCTGAATTATGGCATGGCAACCCATTTAATAAAGACATCATATAGTTATATCATCTCATCATGTTTAGTGTTTACAGTCATCATATTTAGAATTATGGCATTCTATCCATGAATGTATGTGAATTATGGCATGCCAACCTATTTAATAAACACATTATATAGTTATGTCATGTCATCCTGTTTACATAGTCTCGTATTTTGAACTATGTCTTTCCATCTTTTTTAGTTAGCCATCATAATGTGAAATTGTGTCATGCTATCCTGTTTAGTTAGCCATCATATATGTGAAATTGTGTCATGCTATCCTGTTTGGTTAGACAACATAAATATGAATTATTTCATGCCCTCTTTTATTCCCCACTATCCATTGCACCTGTCTATCATACAATGTCTATACTTTCAATTACTTTTCTTGTTTATCAGCCATTTGAATTGGAGAGCGTGATGGCAGTATCTAAGGGAGTAACAATACGGTCTTCAGAAAAGATAGTGCTACCAGTTGATGCAGATAGAACCATGGTTGTACTTGCCCAAGGACCAGATCCACCACACATAACCCAGACTCTCGCAGATTGTACCCCTACCCAGTTGGACAGAGAACCAGCTACACCCCTTTTAACCCCAACCCCGGCACATAGTAACCCAGTTCCAATTGACACAACACCGTCTCCACCACAGAGCACCCAAACACGAGCGATTAGTAAGGGAACTGCAGTGCCCAAAGCACGAGGACCACCACTCCGAATCCCAACTCAATGCTTAAAGGAGAAGAAGATTTGTTCTCAGGTCAGGTTCTGTAGCTATGGTTCATACTCCTTTGCTCTTACATTACTGTATTTACTCATACCAACTATTTTCAAATTTGAAGGATGGATTGAAACTCCAATGGCGCAACAGGTATGTTTTAAACCTATTTCTTTAACTGGTTTGTTGTTGTAACCTGCTCTATTTTGATTTCAGTTTCAATTGAATAAACAGTTATGTTCTCATGTCATGCACATTACAAGTGTTGTTATTGCTCTATAGTTACCCACACTTATATTTTGTCTATTCTGCTTTGTCTTGAACAAATATTATTTGAACTGTGTCTCTATCTTGATTTGGCAACAAAAACTAGAATGATATAGACCACAAAGTGACCGTGGCACATAGATATATGTTTGCTTCATGTTGTTATCCTGTCCACTTTATTACTGAACTCATTTACCAAAATGAGTTTCATATACAACATGGTAAACATGTGATGTGTCTGCTTGTTTCTCTTTTAGAATGCGGACAAAATATTGGAGAACAGTACCGCGTTATCCAATGGTAAAGGAAGTAATGCAGATAAGGTTCAAGATAGTGAGACATCCCTGTTGGTCTCCAAGAAAGCTGATAAAAACTATCTTCACGATAATGAGGGAACCCAAAAGTCCTGTCTTGATGTAGTGTTTGAGTTACTGGCCACTACTGCTGGCACAAGCTCTTCGAACTCGCTGCCTGAATCAGTTTGTCTTATTGAGTCTCAACTTCAAGTTGAAAGACATCGATCAGATGTGCTGCGACCGGAAGCTGAAGGACTGAGGAAGTCCCTGCAGAATTCAGATGCATATTTTCTGGTGCAACAGCAAGCGCTGGAGGATTTAAGCGCCAAATAAGAGAAAGTTAATAAGCTTGCTAAGCATCTTGCCAGCATTATGGGTACCCAGGATATTGTTTCTTGAGATCTTCTGAAGTGGTTTCAGTTCTGGATTTGTTTTACTGCGGCGTTTATTTGCGCTGGTCGCCAACTTTGACAACCAGTGTATATGATATGCTGCTTTGTTCCCTATATTTGCACTGGTGGCGAACTTTGATGCCCAGTGGATGTAATATGTGTAACAGCCGTGATAGCCTAGCATAAGTTGCTTGCTTATTTGTTTCCTTGTTGTCTTGTTTATTTGTTTGCTTGTAGTCAGTGTAATTCTTTTTAAAACTAGGCCACAATAACCATGGGCTAATATTTACTGTAGTGACACTGGGCCTCCTACGGGCCGTAGAAACAGTGGGCCTTCTACGGGCCGTAGAAACAGTAGGCCTTCTATGGGCCGTAGAAACAATGGGCCTTCTACGGGCCGTATCATCAATGGGCCTTATACGGGCCGTATGACCATAACGGGCCATCGTTAATAGGCCGTATTTGATGACGCTATGAAAATGGCCCAACGTATTAACGGATCACAAACGGGCCGATGTAACCACGGGCTGAATTTGGCCCACAAGCGGAAAATGACAGTAACAGGCCGTAAGTAAACGAATGCTGGAAATGAGCCCAAGAATAAATGGGCTCTGAGAAGGCCGAAAGATAACATTTGCTGGAAACGGCCCAACTAAATAACGGGCCCTTAATGGGTATAAAGTGATTTACTGTTCATTACGGGCCAGTTTCACCATGGGCCATTAGTGGGTGTAAAGTGATACACTGTTCATTGTGGGCCAGTTTCACCATAGGCCGTTAATAGGCCAAAAGTTACATAGGGCCTCATATGGGCCGAAAGACGTCATGGGCCATACATGGGCCAGAAGTGAAAACGGGCTGGAATCATATTGGATGTAACATCCCAAATTTTCAATTTGGAATGTTATACATAGATCATCATTGCATATCATATTTTGTTGCATCTTTGGCTCGATCCTAGAAATTCTATGCAACTCAAGGACCCTCGGAGAGAGTTGGGGATTTCGTTATTTTCTTATTTGAGTTTTTCTCAAATTTTGAAAATAGGATCATTGATTTTATTTATTTTATCTTCAATTATTTCTACTACCAAATATTCAGAGAGGTAATAAAATTACTTTCCCAAAATAAAGAAATAATGAAGATTTAATAAAAAATCAAATAAGTTTTATTTTGGAAGTTTTTCGCCTTTTATTTGAATTTAGGAAAAATGTGCGTTTTTCAAAATTTCACTTAGGCCCCAAATAAATGTTCATCTTGTCCGGCTTGATTTTAGAAACCGGGGAAAGTTTATTTCGGGATTTTTGGAGTCCGTTTAGTATTTCTTTTAATTTTCTTCTGTGCGGCATTATTTAAAAAAACGCAACCGACCTACGGGTCGTGCCCGAGCGGGACTCCGCCCGGGGGCGCCTTTAAATAGCGCCGCCCCGAGCTCCCCCCCCCCCCCAGGCCCAGCCGCCCGCCCCGCCATCCCGCCGCCGGCCCACTTCGCCGAAACCCTAGCCGCTAGCCGCGCCGCGCCGCCGCGAGATCCGCCGCCGCCGCCGTGCCGCGCCGCCGCCAGAGACGCCGACTTCGCCGGAGCCGCCGCCGCCGCCAGCCGACCCCGCCGCCCGAGGTTCGCCGCCGCCTCGATTCGCATGTCGCCGGATTTTTTTATAAAAACCGAGCAGTTTTTTTCGGTTTTTTTTTCGGTTTTATTTTTCGATTCGGTTAAATAGCGAGCGTTCGCTCGTTCGTTCGTTTTAACGAATGTATTCGTCAGATCTGTTTAGTCAATGAACGTTCGTTCGTCAGCCTGTTCGATGTTTTTCTTTTTCACGGATTTAATCCGCAATTTTTCTGATCGCGATTCCAGATCCGATTTTCGTTTTAGTATAACTTTTCGCTCGTTTATCGGAATCAGGCGATTCAAGCGCCTGGAGTTTTGTCTCGAAACCCTCTTTCCGAATAATCAACTTAAACAAGTTTTTGCTTCTGTAAAATTTGACTTAGATCCAGATTAGTAAAACGAAGTTGTTTTCTTTCGCCGTTTGACTTTCGTTGCTTTGTTTGATTTGGTTCTTTTTGCAAACCGGAGTTCTTAAGTTAAACATTCTGGTTGGATCTTTTATTCGAGTTTTACCAGTGCATTAGATGAGTACTTATTGTATGTTTGTTGTTTGTTTGTCTGGGATAGAATACCCGGAGTGCGCCGCATGTTACTTCGAGTCTCTAGGTTTTGCGGATCATCAGCAAGGCAAGTAATACTTTGATCATACCTTTTCTCATACCCAGTTTTATGCATTAGACCAATCCTCAAACAATTGCATGATTAGGATCTAATTAAATTGTGGGATGGGAAGTAGATGAGGTAGTACCTATTTCCTGTTTTATTTTCAAACCCCTGGGAGTTACTTCTACGTTTGCTTTTTATGCCATGCTATGCTAGTAGACGTGGATTGGGTGAGTGTATCCATGACAGATGTGAGATTGTTAATCAATGGTTTATTTAAGGTGGCAACTTAAACACACATCTAGGTGGATTAAGGCACCTGGTTTCTATCAGGACTTGCCTGTATTTCTTCGGACAGCCACCCAGGCTCAAAGGGATCATGATATTATTCAAACTAGAAACTTCCATGTGCAGCCACATGCCATTATGGGCTCTGGCATAGTTGACTAAGTCGTGCGAACTCTTACGGGTAGACTAGCAGATGTAGGGGAAAGTAGGTGTACCGATCTACCCACATGTAAGGTGCTAGTGCTTCCGAAAGACTATGTCTCGGTCATCCATTTCTCAAACACCATGTAGTGCGAGGAATCAAATAGAGGCGATCGAGTCTTGTGGGGAAAAGTGTGCAAACCTCTGCAGAGTGTACAAACTAATCATGATTAGCCGTGTCCCCGGTTATGGATGTTTTGAGTATCTAGTACCTGGATATCATGTGAATCTCATCATGTTACTTTAATCTAATATTGTTAGGTTTAATGAGTACTTTTAATTGGGATTGAGAATGCTGTCAACCATTCTCAATGTTTAACAACCACCATGATAGTTAATTTAATTTATTCCTTTGCAGTAGGGAAAAATTGGCTTTATGCAAAACTGTAACCATAGAGCTTTTACACCAGCCAAATTGCATGCAGTGTAGCTTATTCCATTGTTATTCTCTATGTGTTACTTTGCCAGCATATTCCATGTGCTGACCCGTTTTCGGGCTGCAACATTTCATGTTGTAGACTTTTCAGACGACGAGTAAGGTGCTTTTAGGTCGTGGTTCTATACTCAGTGATGCCGTTGGAGTTGATGGACTCGCTTATCTTCGAAGCCTTCCGTTGTTATCGTTTTTAGATGGCCTTAAGCCATATTTATTTCAATAAGTTCTCTTTTGAGACATTCGATGTAATAAGTGTGTGGTTGCTACTCTGTTATAAATCCTCCAAGTACTCTGTGGTGTCAACATTACTGATCCAGGGATGACATTGAGCACAGAGATCAGACTGGTTGAGGTCTGGTCGCTACATTGGATGGCCCAGATGATGCTACTGGGCCTAATTCGAATAGGGCGTAACGGGCCTTGGGTTAGCGGGCTGTAAATGGGCTATATGCGAACAGGCCATTAACAGGCTTTCCATGGGCCGGCCCGCCACCTTTTGACCAAGTCAAACAGGCCGGCCTTTTCACAGGAATGGGCCTCTGTTGGGTCGTGCCACGTGTCAACATATCATAGGCGCCTTCTGTCCAATGAGTGGATGACATCTGCCCAACGGTGAGCCGACATGTGTTTCCTCCAGCCAATGATGATTTTACACATGGAAAATCCCCATTGGTCGGGGCTGTTAACGGGTTATCGGATCCAAAACCCGACCCGATAGCTTAACGGTGTTCCGTTACGGTGGATGCCATGTGTCGGTCACCCTTGACGAAAGCAGTTCTGTGACGCGCGATTTATCGTCATGGAAGTGGACACTTCCTTGATGATAATTTTGGTAATGTCATCGAACACTTCTACGACAGCACAGGTATGACTATCTTGATTCTGTCATAAATTCGTCATGGATGTACATGCATGACAAAAAACGCGACCTACTGTGACAAACACGTATCATCACGAAAGTGTATTTTTTTTGTAGTGCTGCCTGTTGCGAATAACTTTGTTACAAAACATGATCATCTCATACAACAATTTATATCACATCATGCCTTGAACATAGCACATCATAGCAAGCCCTGTAAAAACAAGTTAGACGTCCTCTACTTTGGTGTTGCAAGTTTTATGTGGGTGCTACGGGCTTCTAGTAAGAACCGTTCTGACCTACGCATCAAAACCACAACGATTTTTCGTCAAGTGTGCTGTTTTAACCTTCAACAAGGACCGGACGTAGCCACACTTGATTCAACTAAAGTTGGAGAAACAGACACCCCCAGCCACCTATGTGCATAAGCACGTCGGTAGAACAATCTCATGAACGCGGTCATGTAATGTCGGTCCGGGTCACTTCATCCAACAATACCGCCGAATCAAAGTATGACATGCTGGTAAGTAGTATGACTATTATTGCCCACAACTCTTTGTGTTCTACTCGTGCATATAACATCTACGCATAGACCTGGCTCTGATACCACTATTGGGGAACGCAGTAATTTCAAAAAAAATCCTACGACCATGCAAGATCTATCTCTAGGTGATGCATAGCAACAAGAGGGGAGAGTGTTGTCTATGTACCCTCATAGACCGAAAGCGGAAGCATTATGACAACACGCTTGATGTAGTCGTACGTCTTCACACGTTTAGCTCGGTAACGTCCCATGAACTCTAGATCCAGCTAAGGTCAAGGGAGAGTTTCATCAGCATGACGACGTGGTGACGGTGATGATGAAGTTATCGGTGCAGGGCTTCACCTAAGCACTATGATGATATGACCGAGGTGGAAATCTGTGGAGGGGGGCACCGCACACGGCTAAACAATCAACTTGTTCAACTTGTGTGTCTATGGGGTGCCCCCTGGCCACGTATATAAAGGAGGGGAGGGAAGAGGTGGCCGGTCCAAGGGGGCGCGCCAGGTGTGGGGAATCCTACTAGGACTCCCCAATCCAAGTAGGATTCCCCTCCTCTTTCCTATTCCTAGTAGGAGAAGGAGGGAAGGAGGAAGAGGGGAGAAGGAAGGAGGGGGGCGCCGCCCCACTACAAAAAAATACATTTCCGTGACGATAAGTGTTTGTCACAGTAGGTCAAGTTTTCTATCATGCATGTACATCCATGACGATTTTATGACAGAATCAAGATAGTAATACCTGTGCTGTCGTAGAAGTGTTCCATGACATTACGAAAATTATCATCATGGAAGTGTCCACTTCCATGACAATAAATCGCGTGTTATAGGAGTGCTTTCAACAAGGGTGACCGACACGTGGCATCCACCGTAATGGAATGCCGTTAAGCTATTGGGTCCAATTTTGGATCCGATAACCCGTTAACAGCCTGAACCAATGGGGATTTTCCACGTGTAAAATCATCATTAGCTGGAGGAAACACGTGTCAGCTCCGCGTTGGCACAGGTGTCACTCATCCAATGGGAGAGATGCGCCTATGATATGTTGACACGTGGACCGGCCCAAAAGTGGCCCATAAAGTTTAAATGGGCCGGCACAACTAAAGGCCCACAAGATTTTGCGGTCCATAATGGACCGGCCCAGCTAAAGGCCCACGAGATTTTGCGGACCATAATGGGACGGCCCAGCTAAAGGCCCACAAAATTTTGCGGGCCATAATCGGCTTGTCGAGCTAAAGGCCCACGAGATTTTGCGAACCATAATGGGCCGGCCCAGCTAAAGGCCCACAAGATTTTACAAACCATAATGGGCCGGCCCAGCTAAAGGCCCACGAGATTTCGCCACCCATAATGGGCCAGCCCAGTTGAAGGCCCACAAGATTTTGAGGACACTAGTAGCTAGGCCGGCCCATTAACATGCTGCCATGTTTTGGGCCAAATGTTGACCCATATTTGATCCGGTCCATTAACAGCCTGCCACGTTCCGGGCCTAATAAAGGCCCATATGAGATCCGTCCTGTTAAAAGCCTCCAACGTTTTGTGCCAAATTACAGCCCAGATCAGGTCCGACCCTTTAAGAGGCTTTGGGCTAAATTATGGCCCATATCAGATTCAGCATGTCAACTGGACGCTATGCTTTTGGGCCCACTTGGTAAAGGCCCATTTAGTAATTTGGCCTGATCTTAGTTTCGGCATGTTAAAGGCCCATTTAATATTTCGGCATTCTATTTATTTCGGCCTGTTAAAAGCCCATCATATAGTTGGGCCAAACTACAGCCTGGTTTGCATTTGGCCTGCTCACAGCCGATAATCTGATTGGGCCAAACAAGGACCAAGACAATTTTGGCCTGTTAAAAGCCCGTGATTTGATTGGCACAATCATGGGCCGGGGTCTATTTCTGCCTGCTACCGGCCCGTGAGCTGTTAGGCACGTTTTAGGCCCAACCTACTTTTCAGCCTCCTAAAAGTCCATTGAGTTTTCTTGCGAAAATAGGGCTGGAAGTTTACTTGGCCTATTAAAGGCCCGAATCTACTAGTGGGCCAGTTTACACTTAGGCATGTTAACGGACCAAGATGATAGGGCCCATGATGCAGATCATACATAGTGATTTGCATGACGGCCCGATTATGTACCGTAATTTTATGGTTTGGCTGGTTTACTGCGAAGACATGATATATATACAGTAAAATAACTGCTACATCATGAATAAGAAAAAACCTAGAGTATGCAATAAAGAAATTACGGCATATTACATCCACTCGGCATCAAAGTTCGCCACTATGATAATAAAGCACAAGCAGATAGCAGATTACATACACTGGGCATCAAAGATCGCCACCAGTGCAAATAAACACGCCAACAAAATAATATACAAAACCGACAGCACTTCAATAGAGTTCAAGAAAGGTTAGCCCTGCTTGGGAGTTGCAGTGCAAGCAGCTGAGCAAACTAATGAGACTGCGCTTATTTAACGCTTATATCCTCCTCACTCTAAAATATAAATAAGTAGACAGATGAGAGGTTTTGCACATATAAGTATCAGTGCTGACAATTCATCACATTTCTTACTAACGAATAAAGTGACACAGTTTAAAATTGCATTAACACAATATGGTATTGTTCAGGTCAAGACATGGCAGGAAATGACATTGTGAAGGAGTTGGTAGCTTCACGACACCACTGGATTACAAATCAAGAACTCATAAGTATCAATGGTTAGTGTGATGTCAATTTATCCCATTTCAGATTGGCAAATAAAGAGACGGTTTAAATAATAGTAGAATGATATGACATTGTTCGTAGTTAAGACATTGCAGAATATGACATTGTGCTATAGTGGGTAGGTTCACCACATCACTTGATTATGGATCAAGAAAAGAAGATCATTTGCTCTTTATAGTTTAATTTACATGGTATGAAGAAGGAACTTGGTTGTACAACTGAAAACTTAAATTGAGAAGGACAAACTTTTGTTTATGAACTACATAATAAACTTTAAACATGCAATTTGATGCAAACACCAAAAATAAACAGCTGTTGCAGTCATACCTAACCAAATATAGACAACAAAGTCTGAAGGCTTTACATGGACAAACTTACATTATTGGGGCAATTCAAGAAGTTTACCACAGAATCTTCTTCATAAGCATTGGCTTTATTCTACATTTTGTTAAGAGTAAATATAGATGTGATAATATAAGAAAAAATGGACAATATTTAAGATATGATGAAGAGTGATGCTACATAACCAAGTAGCTATAAATGAAAGTACAGAGATACAGGCAAAAGGTACAGCCAAGAGCAATGCAAAGCTAAACTTCTTCAGTACCATCGGTGTTATCCAACCTTATGGTAAGAGTAAATATAGATCTGATGTGTAGAAAATGGAGGGAAAGTAAAATAAGGTGCAGAGTGATGGTACATGAACAATGCCGAGCTAAAAAAATTCATTGGCATTGGATATATTCTACACTAATGTAACCATTCATAGAGATCAGATAATTTGGAGCAAACAATTGATAAGCAAGCTATCATGCATACTGTTGTCACATAATGAACCAGGTATGTATGCAAGTACAGTGATACAGGACAACATGTACTAACAAGAGCAAAGCAGCGGGCATCATATTAGTGATATCATGTCGTTCTTTTCAAACCGGAATTCTTCTTTGAGCAGATTTCCTGCAAAAAAGATCCATAAGGCACATGCGTAAAAGTAGAAGTTCAAATTGTCATGCGATATCATAGACAGTACCTCATCCTAGGAACGAGACCAGTGCATAACAAGGTTTTTCCATTCAATGTCTTATTTCACAGGAGACTTCACCAGAAATTCGTTTATAGACTTGCCATCAAAGAGTGATTTCCTCAGGTAACACCAATACTGCTGCAATGCTTCCTTGAAAAGCGCAAGAAAGCTTTGCTCGTCATGACTATCCAGATTGACCCTTGCCTACTTACAACAATGTAATCTAAATCATTGATGTGTTCAATCAATAGAAAACACGAAAATAATCACCATGAATAATAGCACTTACACGTAAGTGGGACAGGAAGATGTGAAAATGGTGTTTGTCTTCACTATAATCTTCCCATGATGGGAATATATGCACGTAGTCCTAACAACATTGAAAGCATTGTCTTTTAAACTGGGAATAACTGGAATGGGGTTCCAGTCTGCAGGAATTGGCCGTCTCTGAAGTTGGGATAGGTCTTTGGCCGGTGGACTTGCGGTACTTTTTGCTGGAGTGGGATTTTTCTGTGGTACGGCTGGTGCTATGGCAACTGCAATCGGCATACCTTTTGCTGGAGTGCAGGTCCTGTGTGGTGGGGCTAGTGGTGTGGCCAGTGAAGTATGGGTACAGTCTGCTGGAGTCGGTCCTATGTTTTGTGTCACTAGTTGTACAGCCAATATAAGTGGGGTGTTGTCGGATTTCTCTGGCACCACCACGTTTTTCAAGGACTTTGCTGGTGCTCCTTCAGGTTCGGCAATCACCCTCTTCCTTTTTGATGTTTGATGCACAAGAACAACATTTGAGTGAAAAACATGGTATGATGACAGATGGAATATGCATTGATAATGAATGGGCATGTCATCTCGACATATATGATGAGTAAACTAAGCAGATGGCGGTGCAACAAAGTAGAAGAAATGCAAGACAACATATGCAAGATACGTGCAATCAATAAAACCTTGCCAAATTAGAACAGACACCTTGATGGGTGAACACGACAGGCCATCTGCCTTTGACTCCTCGAGGTTAGAATAGTCATTAGGATCATATTCTGAACAAGAATCAACAGGTGGGGAGCGTACGAGTTTCATTGCATCCAGAATGGCACTTAATGCCTTGGTGCCACTTTTGTAAGTCATTGCAGTGCTTAGCTTCAAGAGTGGACTGCTGCTAGTGCAACACAAAGCAGCTACACAGATCATAGTGTAGATATAACGGGAAAACCGTAAGCATCAGAGTAAAATCAGCAAAGTGGAACTTGTTGGAATATATGCGCTAGTATTGCCGGCATGACTAGAAAGGCTTCGGATACCAGCTGTCTTCAACTGAAGGTGCGGTACTGTTAATATCAATGTAACTCTAAAAGGCGACACAGCTCCCCGCATTTCCATGATATTCTTATAGGATTCAAGTGGGTAGACCACTAAAAATCCTATTCCTATGTTTACAAAATCCTACGAATCAAAGAGGCCTGAAGAGTTCAAAGTGTCCATCACAACCGACCGTATAGGCCTCTACACTACAAATGTCCCTGCTCATCTTCACTACAAGGAACATATTGTACTACTATCATAGTCCCTCCGTTCCAAATTATAAGTCTTTGTAGAGATTTCCACTATGGATCACATACAGATGTATCCAGATACATTTTAGAGTGTAGATTCACTCATTTTGCTCCATATGTAGTCCATGGTGGAATCTATACAAAGACTAGTATTTAGGAACGGAGAGAGTACTTATTAAAGAAGAACAGAAGTGGAAGCAGATTTTGGATAATAAAATATTCGTTGCGCAGTGCCCACACATGATGAACCAGAGCGCATTAAGAATGCAACTCCCTGTGCTGTGCCTCTATATGTGGTGCACGTGCTTTTAGAGAGTAAAGTAGGAACATTAGCTAACCAATTAAACATTATCTGTTTTAGTAATATCAGCATCATATTAGATTCATATTTGAGCAACAAGTTTGGAATTATGAGTGGCATGTTGTTTACCTTAATGGATTCAGGAGCAGTGCTAAGCAGGTAGGATGATGGTACTGAATATAAAGGCATGTCTGCATGCAAGTCGCGTGACTTTTGTCCTTTGTGTTAGTCGACCATTTCAAGCGGTTGGGTGAAGATCCTATGTCTCCTAACCCTTCTTCTTCAATGTCTCTGATTCTTCCCATACAGAACACCGCACGGGCCGCCGGCCGGACCGCCGGCCCCCACCGCCTGTGTTCCTCCGCCACCCCCACCCCCACCCCCGCCCCTACCCGCATCGAGTTTTCTTTGTTTGACGAGGCCCCACCACTCCCCCCCACAACCACCGTCCCCACCCGAGCCCCTTCCTTCGCACCGGCGAACTCCGGCGAGCTCTGAAAAATCGACTGACCCAATTTTGAAATTTAGTCTACTGTGATTTAACTAGTGTGGAATATAAAAGGGGAAAACCATAAGCATTGGGAGTATAGTGTTGAGCGTGCCATGACAGATCTGAAGGTGCAAACCGGAAAGCAACTTCACAACCAATGTTTTCTTTCAACTAGCAAGTAAGTGATGGACAAAAAATCAGAGTAAATCAGTGGCGATCTATTTTCTTGCTGCGATAAATAAGTTGAGCACATACGAAAGAGTACCGCCTCTAGTGCGGTGCCGTGTATGCATCTGCTGAGAATTTGACGGTGCTGCGGTAGCGATGGCTGTCAGCGGCATGGAAACAGATCTTGGAGGGTAGACGGTGGTGGCGGGGCGCGGTGGACAAGACGGTCGTAGGAGCAGCGCCGGCAAGGTGGACGACGGCAGGGATGAAGTGAGAGGACGGGATGCAAGGATCCCGGTCCGAAGCCGTGGATGAGAGAGGTCGATCTCCTGTAATGGACGGAGGCATCGGGGTATCAGCTCCGGCATGGTGGAGGAGGACAGCGATGGATGGAGTGGCGGACGGAGGAGGCTGGGGTGGAGAGAAAAGGGTGTTTTGGCGCCCGCGGAGTATGAATGGGGAAATGGAGGTAGAGAGAGGAAGGGGGGAACCATGTCTTCAGGGCGCGCTTGTCTCAAATGCAAGGAAATTTACAAACTTAGCCCCCGTTTCAAATTTCCTACATCACAACAATATTAGTCAGTTGGGGATAGAACGGTAATCTCGCATACACCGAATATTTGCCGACGAGAGTTTGTTTTTGGCACCCACCATGTATAAATCGGGGAGGGAGTCGATTTCGGCCGAGGAGACACTGTGAGAGGCGTTTATGTCACGTTTGAGTGAAATTACAAACCTACCCCTACCGAAACCTATAGAAATCGAGCAGATAGGCTTTGCGTGGCAGGGATAGGCAGTAGTAATTTGTGTCTTTCCCCGCCAACTCAATTCGGGCAGTTACTGCGACTTTCCCCGCTTCGTTCAAATTTAGTAGAGTGCAGGTTTACCATGCCAACTCAATTCGAATCCCGTTTGTATTCTTTTTTTTCGGGCATGATCCATTTTTGATTGGAATAAAATTCTATATACATCATTTTTTATATATACTTTCAAAACCACCACACCCTTTATACATAAATATTGTTTACAAATGGCATGATCTTAGATTCATAAGGTTGTATCCATCAATTTGGATTTTCAAATATTTGAAACCACTTTATGTTGAAATCAATGTATGCATTCCTCGCTAACTGTCTCCAATTAATGTGTGTTTCATGCGGGTTTTTTTTACTTCTCAAACATGTATAATGTGTTTCACACACGCAACATATAGTGTAATCCCGTTTAGACATTAATTCTGTCTCCTGGGGTCTCATATTTCTCCACCATTCTATTGTATGTCGCTCACACACACTCTCTCTCCCTAGAGATATCTTGCGTTCCCTCATATGTCTCTCTAGCTATCACTCTCGTTGTGAAATATCTTTCTCTCTAGCACACACAAATCTCCGTCTCTCGGGATCTCATTTCTCTCTGATATTTGTTTGTATGTGACTCACATGCACCCCTCTCTATCTCTCTCACACCCACACACATAACTCAGCCTTCTGATCCACTCAACTCCTATCTCTAACGCACACTAGCTAGCATCTTTATCTTTCTATTTATCTGTTTCTCCATCAACCTTCTTTCTCGCCCTCACTCTTGCTTCGTATCACGCACACTACATATGTTTCTCTCTACATGCAGTCAAGTACCCTCTTTTTATCTTTCTCTCACACACACATAACTTCACCCTTTGAACCACCCGGCGGTCATCTCCAACACTCAAACTAGTGGATGTCCCTCTAGCTAGCATCTCCATCTCTGTATCTATCTGTAGTTTCTCCGTCAACATTTCTTTCTCGCACGCAGTCTTGCTTCCTATCACCCACACTATATATGTCTATCCATACATGCATTTATAGGTTGCTCTCTTTTGCACAATCGTGGTGTCTCACTCCCTATGGTCTCCATAGATGCATGCTCCAGCCCACGCCACTATCTCTTAAAGACAAAAACACATGCTCAATTGTCGGGCCTTCTTCCCTGCACTCTCACATGCATGCATATTGTCATACCGATCTGTATCTCCCATGTCGTTGATCTTATAACTTATGTCTTCTTTCTTTTATCTCGATCATGCGCGGGCACACACACACACATCCCACATATACATGTATACCTCTCGCACATGCACGTTCAAGGTCTCTATGTCTCCATACGTAGTTTATTACCCTCAACCCTAACGCCACATCGAATAGTTCTCTTCTTGTGTGCACATAACTTTCTCCTGGATGGGTAAAATACACACTCGCACTTAGCAATCTCCTTCTAGTACCCCCCTCTCACTCTTCCCCTATATTTTCGAAACAAATAATACCATCCCTTTGTTTAATTCCCGCCTACATGCACCATCGATATATAGTAGTCTTCCTCGGTGTCTCTCGAACAAACACGTTCTCTCGATGTCCACTCCTCTCACGCGCACACACCTTCTCTTCCCTCTCTAGGGGCCTTTTCTCCCTCGCACCCCATCGTTGGTGGCCTCTGCCATACACATCACCTCTATATGATGAATCCATGCACACTTAAATTACATCCACCATCGAGGACCCCTCGACACACACACAAACACACACACACACACACATAGACACACACATGCACCCACCCACCCACCCCCCCCACACACACAAACACACACACACCCACACCCACACACGCACCCCCCACACACACTAAAGCTCCATCTCTCTCTCTCACACACACACACGCTGTGCACCCCCCCCCACACACACACACACTAAGACTCCATCTCTCTCTCTCTCTTCACACACACACACACATACACGCTGCACACCCACCCACCCCCCACACACACTAAGACTCCATATCTCTCCCACACACACACATGCCGCACCCCCCCCCCACACACACACACATACACACACTAAGACTCCATCTCACACACACATGCTCTAGGCGAAGCATTTGTTCCTACCACCCTTCATCCAACCTTACCCGTATGATAAACAATCACCTTAA
Source organism: Triticum aestivum (assembly GCF_018294505.1). Taxonomy (NCBI): domain Eukaryota; kingdom Viridiplantae; phylum Streptophyta; class Magnoliopsida; order Poales; family Poaceae; genus Triticum; species Triticum aestivum. The sequence continues at coordinate 92,927,274 of NC_057813.1, read as the reverse complement.
TTTACTTGTATAACATGGACAAATTCCACTTTACATTAGTAGTTAGCAAACTTATCATCTCTACCCTTATAAAAAACCGAGTTGGCGATGATGGTGTGCCTGCCATCTTGTAATATAGACCGTCCGATCTATATCTGACGGATAGAAAGCAAACTATGATAATTTTACAAAAGATACCCGCACCTCTCTCCACATCCTTATCTCCCACAACCTCATTGCTGAGAAATTAAAAAAGGAAGTCTCTGGAACAATCTAGCATGGTGGCCACTGCCGCCTGCCGGCGCCGTCCATACACATGCCTCCGCCCAGTCCGACCACCAGTCACTACCATGCTCCACTCCTCCTCACCTTATTTGTCATCTTTCATTTTTTTCGATGACATTCTTGAGATACCAGTTTTTTGATAAAATTCTCGAGATATCATTAGTTTTTACACATGGGATTACTCCTGCATGGGTCAATCACAACAGGTGTTTTGTAAAAAAATGCATATTGATGTTTTGTGCAATGCACGAGCATCTTGCTTGTAATTATATAACACAAATCACGAGCAGGAAGTGACATTTTTTTACACAAACACGTTAACATGGCCACGTAAATCATTAACTAAAGTATAATACCATTATACTTATATCCCGATGCAAAAGGTTGAGTACATGTCCGAAGAGTAGAGTCACACACACGCACTCTGTTTCTCATAATATCTCACACACAAACCAGTTACGTGACGCCCACTTAAGCACACACGTATGTTACAATTTGTGCACCCGCAGGTACACGTGATGGTGCAGATTTATTTAAGCCGGACGGTGAACCCAAACAATAGCTGCATTCATTCCCTTCCCGCCTCCTCTTCTCTGGTCGCTGTCACCTGGTAGCCATGGCCCGGTCGAAGGTAACAACATATGCCATACTCCCACCAGAGCGGCGCTTTAATATGGAAATTTTAGTGGTCATGTATGCATCTTTTTGCGCTAGCACTCCTATATAAGGGTTGACCGGTCGCTTCCCGCGGATGTGCGCGGGCGATGGAAGAGGAAGGGGAAGGGAAGCGGGCTGTGGAGTAACATTTTTTACAACAATTTCTTAGGAAACTGAGTGCAATAATTGAGTAGTTTTGCAAAGTACCAGTACTACACCTGAAATGGTTCAAAACCAATACTCCCTTGCCAGCGCGCACTTCCCGCGTGAAACGGTCAGCGTTGCCCTGGAGCATCGGTGCCGCATTAATGCCCAGCCAAAGCGGAGGCGACCTCTCAGTGGCGCCGGCTTTGAAGCAGCGCGACGGCCGAGAGAGCACCGTTTCCCGGTGCACGCAACTGCTCCATGTGGAGCTGGCCATAGGCTCTGTTTGGATCCATGTGTTAGAGTTAGTTTGAGCTAGTTGGGGCTCAAATAGCCCTAAAGTATCTAAGCATGAGGGTTAAATTGGAGCAAGTTGCACTGAACCCACCAAAAAAAATTATCCCACCCAAGAGGTGCTAACTGGAGATAGTTCTCATTGGGCCCACTGAAAAATAACTTTTCTCTCTCCATCAAGTGCATTTATTGTCAATCTAACCTTGTCACCCAAAAACCTCTTTTGCTACAGTTAGTTCAGGGTTAGTCCTGAGTTAGTCTAACCTCTAGCTAAGTTAGAGTATCCAAACAGGAGCGGTATAGGACATGCAAGTTGCTCAAAGCATACAGTCAAATTTGTACGTGAAAGGATCTTTTTTTAATGGAACGTGAAAGGATCTTCAAATGATATAATTTTCAAATTATATAAAATCTTATCAATAGTCAAAGGCGTACTCGAAGAATACATTGGGCCCTATATAAAATCTTATCAATACTCAAAACCAAGTGTTCTAAACGAGTTCAAAATGAGAAACTGGACCCACTCACGGCACGGCACGCCTGTCTCATTTGGTCCGTCGATGAAAGCAATTCCTCTTCTTGGCATAACAATAGAGTATAGTACTATTTTTTTAGAATGCTCTTGGCATGTCGCTAACATGTGATGAGTTAACCAACCTCAATAGACGGCAAAAACGCCAGCCCGCCACACTTTGAGAGAGATGAGGAGCGAGAAGCGATACGGACTGCTGGATTACTAAAGCTAGGTGTCGCACGGAAGCCAAGAAATATGGTGATAGCGTGGGTTAGCCATGTACTAGTATGATGTAACTACACTAGGCTGTCGTGTTTCGTACTCTTCCAGTACACTATGGAGATGATTGGTTGATTTTATATCGCTGAATAATATAAAATATTATGAGTGCAGATGCTCCACCACGAGGTTCCTTGCTCCTTCTCTTTCGTTGGGAATCTATGTTCTTCCACTTTTTTTACGTGAGCTTTGTTCATCCTTTTGCCAACACGCGAGACATCTAGCATCAAGGTGCACGTGTCATGCAAGGATCGTTCCATCTATATGAAGAACACGTGGGACTGGAACTACGAGACGGACATGTACCTAGGAGTGGTCGTACGAACCTGAGTAATGTAGCGTAGTAAGTGAAGTCGAAAGGCACAAATAGTATGAACATGCGTGGCATATAGGCATTTATCTCTTACTACGTACCACTAAATGTTGTACGTGCAATCCACGGTGATGTTATGGAGTACGTGCCTAAGTACTCTACTACTACTATATTAATTGGAGGCACATATTAGCTTTTATATTTGTTGACGTGTATGCCCGGAGACCTTCCATCTAGACATGTCTTTCTCTCCTGGTCGCACTTTGTATCGTTCATACCACTAGTACTACTACGTGTGGTCTCCGACCCATAAGTGGAAGAAGTGGAGACGCTCTACCACGCTATTTTTTTGCGCTAGGCTCTACCACGCAGTTCATGTCCCACTCCTTTCACTGATGTGTGGGACATCCAGCACGTGCCGTGTTTGGCACTCTTCACCGTAAGAGTTGAAATGCTAGCATTCATTAGAAATAAAAAATAAATATAAATCAGCAGTGATACTATACCATGCGGTTTCCTTGCTCCTCGATATCGGAAAGAATATTTCCGTTTGCCAACATGTGGGACGTCGACCATCCTGGTCCACTTGCCATGCATGCAGAACTCTAAGGGAGAGTCACCCCGGTCGTCGCGCCGCAGTAATAATGACTAATGAGCCGTCAAATTACAGACCCAACCTTTCCCACTGTGAAGTTGCTCGAATGAAGGAACCATCATGACTTCGTTGAATTCCGCTTCTTGAAGAAAACTACTGTACCAGCAGTACTACTAGCTACAGTTGTTACTCCAACAAAGGCCTCCTCTCGTTCATAGGATAGGAATTTTATAGGAATATGAAAATCATAGGAAGTGAGATGACATGCATCTCAATTCCTGTAGACAAAGAGATGTCATTTGATGCATAGGATAGAAATTCTTCCATTCAGTCTAGGCTAATGTACCGGTAATTTGCTCTAAAAACTACAGTAGTAACTAGTAGTACTGGTACATGCTTGTACTCAGACACACACACTAACTACTAGTACTACTACTTCTCACATGCTGGCCAAACATTGTCGTTCTCCTTCCCGGCTTTGTCGGCGACACCCCACCATGCTTGGATCTCCGCCAACCTCTCCGCAGCAGCGCATGCGTCCTCTTCTTTATTGCAGCATCGGGCCTCTCTTTTCTTGAGTGCCTTCTGACTTTTCCGCTCCCTCTGTGCGGCTTTGGCTGCCTCTTGCTCTACCGCTCATTCGGCCTTGGCAGCTTCAAATTCCTCCCACATAGGTGTGAGTTCGCGAGCGGCGATGACTCGGCATGGCGAGATGCCATCGCTTCCCTACCATTTTGTGTGTGGTCGTGGGCGGCGAGGAACTCGGCGTGGCGGGATGCCATCGCTTCCTTACCGTTTAGTGTGCAGTGCAGTGGCATGAACGACGCTTGGTGAGAGGTCTAGGGTGGAGTGGCTGGACAACCGTATAGTGCATGGGTTTGTCAAGAGCTCAAGGACAGAAGACGAAGGAAATTTGGATTCCCCTTCAATCCTGGTCATTTATTACCGAGTAAAATGCATTGTCTTGATAGCTCACTTTGATCATTGTATACAAGATATGGTGATTATACAGTCACTGGCTCAGAGTATAGCTCCGTATTTGTCTGGTTGACCAGTCAAACAGTCTGCATGTGCCTCATCAGCTTGTGTTCTTTATCTATCTATGCGGGCCTACCTGTCAGTGGAGAAAGAAATAAAAACCAAAATTATGCTATGTGGGGAATCAAACCACGGACTTGTCGCTGCAACACACACTCGTCAGCCAAATGAAAATGAAATACTTTGCGTCAGACACTCACGCTCACGCTGTCAAACCATGCTAATGCATGCACGTCGCCCTCTCAATCAAAGTCCTGCTCATGCCGCAACACAAATGGCGAGCCCATCACCTGCGCGCCCCGGCGGTGCCTGACATTACTGTTTAGACGTTTGATGGAGGCCTACATGAACACCGAGCATGTATTCACCTAGCTCAACACCAACGATCATACTCGGGAGCGCCTTGCTCATGTATATCGTCCATCACAATGACAATCTATAAAACAGACTAGCTAGAGAGGGTACTATGGTACGGAGTATGTACTACCGTGAGTGACCGATCATAGTGCCACTGCACACGAGTGTGTGTCTGATCGATTCGTCCATTATTCGCAAGTTATGCATGGTTGTGTGGTGTCTAATGGTGGTCATCGAAGGCTAGCTGGCAACAAGAGCGGTTTCATGGACGCCTGGTTGTCAATATGTTTCACATATGCTTCAAAGGCTCGTCATCCATGAGTTCACATTTTACCACCACGCCAGCGTCTGACCGCCCTGGCCTACCGAAAGCCCTTCCATCGCTAGCGCGCGCTTCTCGCCTGAAACAGTCACCGTCTCTCCAGAACGTCAATGCCGCATTCACCGGACTTAACTGCAGGTGCAGTTGCGTGTCACTGACATGCGGGCCAGATGCCAATTGGGCCCATATGTCAGTAACACAACGCACCTGCAGTTAAGTCACTAAAGTAGCATCCGCATTCACGCCCGACAAACCTACTCCAGCGCCAGCCGTCCATCCGTCTGCCCCGGCTCATTGCCATTCACCCTTAACTTGAGCCCCAGCTCCCAACCATAGCCAAAGCCCCCACTCATTCTCCTCTGGTCCCTTCCTTCTGTCGGCACCACTCCAACCATGGCCTCCTGGCTCTCCAAAGCTCTCTTGGACATACTGTTGCAGGAGCAGACGAAGGACATCGGTGACTTCACTCCGGGTGTGCTCCAAAGCTCTCTTTGACGTACTGTCACGAGAGCAGACGAAGGAGATCGCCGGCACCCCCACGGCCGCTGTCCGCCGCCACGACCATGAAGCCGGCGCGCATGCGTGGGCGCAGCCAGCAGCGAGGAAGAGCAGCACATGGTAGGTCGCCGCTGCTCTGGTCCCAGGAAGGCCACCACTACTCCACTCAGTCGACGCCAAGCTTGGTGGGGTTAACATCGGCGGGCGATTAGCCGCTTGACGGCGACATGGAGGCGGAAATCTTCAAAACCTTGTGCTCCGGAGGAGGAGGTTATTGAGGCGGATGAGGAGGAGGCAAAGGAAATGGCCGGCTTTCTCGGGTTCATGACCGGACATGGTGGTCGGGCGCCGGCGATTGTTTAGATTAGGTTTATAGTAGGTTTTAGTAAGGTCTGTGCGAAATATGTAATGAATTTTGTCCAGTTTGTAGGAAAAGTTTTCGAAATGTAATGAATTTCATGCGGTTAATTTGAAAAAAAAATTGTTTGCACGAATTTCGTCCGGTTAGTTCATATAGTTGTCGAAAGGTATGCGGGCAGCATCGGATGGCATCCATCAGTGTCCTCGGACAGATGCCGGTGTAAATTTGAGGGCCAGCACTGGAGATGCCCTAACTATTGATGTCTACTACGCAACCTTCTTCTTGTAGACATTGTTGGGCCTCCAAGTGCAGAGGTTTGTAGGACAGTAGCAAATTTCCCTCAAGTGGATGACCTAAGGTTTATCAATCCGTAGGAGGTGTAGGATGAAGATGGTCTCCCTCAAGCAACCCTGCAACCAAGTAACAAAGAGTCTCTTGTGTCCCCAACACTCCCAATACAATGGTAAATTGTATAGGTGCACTAGTTTGGCGAAGAGATGGTGATACAAGTGCAATATGGATGGTAGATAAAGGTATTTGTAATCTGAAATTGTAAAAACAGCAAGGTAACAAGTGGTAAAAGTGAGCGTAAATGGTATTGCAATGGTAGGAAACAAGGCCTAACGTTCATACTTTCACTAGTGCAAGTTCTCTCAACAATAATAACATAACTGGATCATATAACTATCCCTCAACATGCAACAAAGAGTCACTCCAAAGCCACTAATAGCGGAGAACAAACGAAGAGATTACGGTAGGGTACGAAACCACCTCAAAGTTATCCTTTTTGATCTATCTATTCAAGAGTCCGTAGTAAAATAACATGAAGCTATTCTTTCCGTTCAATCTATCATAGAGTTCATACTAGAATAACACCTTAAGACAAAAATCAACCCAAACCTTAATGTCACCTAGATACTCCATTGTCACCTCAAGTATCCGTGGGCATGATTATAAGATATGCATCACACAATCTCAGATTCATCTATTTAACCAACACAAAGTACTTCAAAGAGTGCCCCAAAGTTTCTACCTGAGAGTCAAGACAAAAACGTGTGCCAACCCCTATGCATAGATTACCAAGGTCACGGAACCCGCAAATTGATCACTAAAACATACATCAAGTAGATCACGTGAATATCCCATTGTCACCGCAGATAAGCATGGCAAGACATACATCAAGTGTTCTCAAATCCTGAAAGACTCAATCCGATAAGATAACTACAAAGGGAAAACTCAATCCATTACAAGAGAGTAGAGGGGGAGAAACATCATAAGATCCAACTATAATAGAAAAGCTCGCGATACATCAAGATCGTATCACCTCAAGAACACAAGAGAGAGAGAGAGAGATCAAACACATAGCTACTGGTACATACCCTCAGCCCCGAGGGTGAACTACTCCCTCCTCATCATGGAGAGCGCCGGGATGATGAAGATGGCCACCGGTGAGAGATCCCCCCTCCGGCAGGGTGCCGGAACAGGGTCCCAATTGGTTTTTGGTGGCTACAGAGGCTTGCGGTGGCGGAACTCCCGATCTATCTTCGTCTTTGAAGGTTTTAGGGTATATGGACTTATATAGGTGAAGAAGTCGGTCAAGGGACGCTCGAGGGGCCCACGAGACAGGGGGCGCGCCCAGTAGGGGGGCGCGCCCCCACCCTCGTGGCCACCTCGAAGCTTCCTTGACTTCAACTCCAAGTCTCCTGGATCACATCCATTCCAAAAATAACGCTCCTGAAGGTTTCATTCCGTTTGGACTCCGTTTGATATTCCTTTTCTTCGAAACACTGAAATAGGCAAGAAAACAGCAATATGGGCTGGGCCTCCGGTTAATAGATTAGTCCCAAAAATAATATAGAAGTGTATAATAAAGCCCATAAACATCCAAAACAGATAATAAAATAGCATGAATGCTTCATAAATTATAGATACGTTGGAGAAGTATCAGCATCCCCAAGCTTAATTCCTGCTCGTCCTCGAGTAGGTAAATGATAAAAGAAAGAATTTATGAAGTTTGAATGCTAGCAGGTGCACAAGTTTGATCAATGATAATTTCAATCACCTTTTCTAGCATCATTATATGTCAAATAGTAGTTCTTCTCATAAAACTTCTCACGCTCAAGTAACAAGCTATTCACATGTTAAAGCATAGACCATAAACTTTCTTGAAAACTAGCAAACTTCATTCTCAGTCATCAAACAATTGCAATTCATCTTATTTTCAGGAAGGGTCTATGTCAGAGCTTTGATTTAGCAAACTCCGCATACTCAACTATCATATAGTCTTCTACAATTTCTAACACTCACGCAATACTTATGGTTATGGAGTTTCAATCGGACACTGAGAAAGATAGGGGCTTAGAGTGTTTCCTCCCAACGTATTCACCTTTGGGTGATGTCAACAATAATAGTTCATGCTAACTTACATCCAATTGGATATATATATATATATATATATATATATATATATATATATATATATATATATATATATCAGGATCTTTACAACACGAGGTGCTTGCCAAAGGATAAAATGAAAAAGGGAAATGTGAAGATCACCTTGACTCTTGCATAAAGTAAAAGACATAAAATAAAAGATAGGCCCTTCACAGAGGGAAGCAGAGGTTGTCATGCGCTTTTATGGTTGGATGCACAAAATCTTAATGTAAAAGAATGTCACTTTATATTACCACTTGTATATGGACCTTTATTATGCAGTCCGTCGCTTTTATTGCTTCCATAACAAGATCGTATAAAGCTTATTTTCTTCACACTAACAAGTCATACATATTTAGAGAGAAATTTTTATTGCATGCATCGATGACAACTTACTTGAAGGATCTTACTCAATCCATAGGTAGGTATGGTGGGCTCTCATGGCAAAACTAGGTTTAAGGATATTTGGAAGCACAAGTAGTATCTCTACTTGGTGCAAGAAATTTTGGCTAGCATGAGGGGTAAAGGCAAGATCAACATGTTTGAATGATCCATGACAATATACTTTAACTGAGATGTGAGAAAACATAACCCATTACGTTGTCTTCCTTGTCCAACTTCAACTCTTTAGCATGTCATACTTAATGAGTGCTCACAATTATAAAAGATGTCTAAGATAGTATATTTATATGTGAAATCTCTCTTCCTTCAATATTCTTTCATGAATTGTTCAAATGACCAATACAATGCTTGCTAACCTTCAATAAATTTACAACCTCTACTTCTAAGATGTGAAGTCATTACTCCCAATGGGATAAGCAAATGAGACATATATAATTTTAGATTTATGACATTCAACTCATTCAACCATTTACTCACAGGATATAAGTGAAGCACACGAGTAAATGAAAAACTACTCCAAAAAAGATATAAGTGAAGATCAATGAGTAGTTAAATAATTATGTAGCTATGTGAAGACTCTCTAACATTTAAGAATTTCATGTCTTGGTATTTTATTCATACAGCAAGGAAAGTAAAACAAAATGACATTTCAAGGATAGCACAACTCATGTGAAGAAGCAAAAATTTAGGTTCAACCGATACTAACTGATAATTGTTGAAGAAGAAAGGTGGGATGCCTACCGGGGCATCCCCAAGCTTGGATGCTTCATACTTCTTGAAATATTATCTTGGGGTGCCTTAAGCATCCCCAAGCTTGAGTTTTTGTGTCTCCTTAATTCCTTTTATATCTCGGTTTCCTAAATCTCAAAAACTTCATCCACACCAAACTCAACAAGAACTCATGAGATAAGTTAGTATAAACCAATGCAAAAACCTTATCATTTTCTACTGTAACAAATCACTAAAATTATTATTAAACATTGCATACTAAATGTCTCTTCATATTTAATACTTCTATCCTCAAATAGAATCATTAAACAAGCAAACATATGCAAACAATGCAAACATAACAGCAATCTGCCAAAACAGTATAGTATGTAAAGAATGCAAGATTCATCATACTTCCCTAACTCCAAAAATTATAAGAAAACTACTACGCTGTAGAAGGTTTATCATAGCTCATCATGCAAAAATATTTAACATTATATCATTCTCTTAATTTTCTAGGGAATTTTTGCAACAGTGGTAAACTTTCTGTTTTCAAACAGCAACATGTATACTAGCAAAATAAGCATGGTAAAGGCTATCCTTGACATTTTTATTGAAAATATAGATGCAAAACATATTCTAAATAACAGCAAGCAAATAATAACAAAATAAAATGACGCTCCAAGCAAAACACATATCATGTGGTGAATAAAAATATAGCTCCAAGTAAAGTTACCGATGAATGAAGACGAAAGAGGGGATGCCTTCCGGGGCATCCCCAAGCTTAGGTTCTTTGTTGTCCTTGAATATTACCTTGGGTGCCTTGGGAATCCCCAAGCTTAGGATCTTTCCACTCCTTATTCCACAGTCCATCGAATCTTCACCCAAAACTTGAAAACTCCACAACACAAAACTCGTAAGCTCCGTTAGTATAAGAAAATAAATCACCACTTAGGTACTGTTGTGAACTCATTATAAATTCATATTGGTGTAATATCTACTGTATTCCAACTTCTCTATGGTTCATACCCTCCGATACTACTCATAGATTCATCAAAATAAGCAAACAACACATAGAAAACAGAATCTGTCAAAAACATAACAGTCTGTAGTAATCTGTATCATTCGAATACTTATGTAAATTAAAAAATTCTTAAATAAATTGGTGGACCTGAGGAATTTGTCTATTAATAATCTGCAAAATGAATCAACCTAAAATCACTTCCAAGTAAAACATGGCAGCTATTCTCGCGAGCGCTAAAGTTTCTGTTTTTTACAGCAAGGTCATAAAGACTTCACCCAAGTCTTCCCAAAGGTTCTAGTTGGCACAAACACTAATTAAAACATGAAACCACATCTAAAAAGAGGATAGATGAATTATTTATTACTAAACAGTAAAAAAATCAAGGAACAAAAATAAATTGGGTTGCCTCCCGACAAGCGCTAACGTTTAACGCCCCTAGCTAGGCATGACAATTTCAATGATGCTCACATAAAAGATAAGAATTGGAACATAAGGAGAGCATCATGAAGAATATGACTAGAACATTTAAGTCTAACCCACTTCCTATGCATAGGGATTTTGTGATCAAACAACTTATGGGAACAATAATCAACTAGCATAGGAAGGTAAAACATGCATAGCTTCAACATTTTCAACACATAGAGAGGAAACTTGATATTATTGCAATTCCTACAAGCATATGTTCCTCCCTCATAATAATTTTCAGTATAATCATGAATGAATTCAAAAATTTAACCAGCACATAAAGCATTCTTTTCATGATCTACTTGCATAGAAATTTTACTACTCTCCACATAAGCAAATTTCTTCTCATGAATAATAGTGGGAGCAAACTCAACAAAATAACTATCATTTGAGGCGTAATCCAATTGAAAACTAAAATCATGATGACAAGTTTCATGGTTATCATTATTATTTATAGCATACATGTCATCACAATAATCATCATAGATAGCAACTTTGTTCTCATAATCAATTGGAACCTCTTCCGAAATAGAGGATTCATCACTAAATAAAGTCATGACCTCTCCAAATCCACTTTCATCAATATAATCATCATAAATAGGAGGAATGCTTTCATCATAATAAATATTTTCATCAAAACTTGGGGGACAAAAAATATCATATTCATCAAACATAGCATCCCCAAGCTTGTGGCTTTGCATATCATTAGCATCATGGGTATTCAAAGAATTCATACTAACAACATTGCAATCATTCTCATCATTCACATATTTAGTGCCAAACATTTTTTAGATTTCTTCTCCTAGAACTTGAGCACAATTTTCCTTACCATCATTCTCACAAAATATATTAAAAAGATGAAGCATATGAGATAAACTCAAGTCCATTTTTTGTAGTTTTATGTTATAGACTAAACTAGTGATAAAACAAGAAACAAAAAGATTCGATTGCAAGATCTAAAGATATACCTTCAAGCACTCACCTCCCCGGCAACGGCGCCAGAAAAGAGCTTGATGTCTACTACGCAACCTTCTTCTTGTAGACGTTGTTGGGCCTCCAAGTGCAGAGGTTTGTAGGACATTAGCAAATTTCCCTCAAGTGGATGACCTAAGGTTTATCAATCCGTAGGAGGTGTAGGATGAAGATGGTCTCTCTCAAGCAACCCTGCAACCAAATAACAAAGAGTCTCTTGTGTCCCCAACACATCCAATACAATGGTAAATTGTATAGGTGCACTAGTTCAGCGAAGAGATGGTGATACAAGTGCAATATGGATGGTAGATAAAGGTATTTGTAATCTGAAATTATAAAAACAGCAAGGTAACAAGTGGTAAAAGTGAGCGTAAATGGTATTGCAATGGTAGGAAACAAGGCCTATGGTTCATACATGTGTTTATGTATTCACACATGTATTACATTTTCGGTTAATACAACTCTAGCATGAATAATAAACATTTATCATGACATAAGGAAATAAATAATACAATGGTTGGAGTTCTTCGTCTCCATGGGTTGGCCCGCCAACATGGTCAACTCCTTGGTCGGTGCTCGCTTCCTGGAGATCGCTGTCTCCAGTGGGTTGTCTGCCGGCAACTCTTTGCCTAGTGCTCCAGGATCCATCAATGAACTGACAAACAAAAAGCAATCGAAAGGAAACCACAATCGCAATGAAAACAGGAAAAGAATAGGCTATGAGAATCGGTCGGTGCTTCGCAAAAAGAAGATTGTTGGAATGAAAATATAGCAATATAATGTGATTCGTCCACCTTTCCTTCGTCAGTACAGAAGAAAAATTGCAGAAGTGAGTAGCCTGGACTGAGGTTTTCTTCAAGAAAGGGGAGAAAGGGCTTCAATGAGCGTTCCAGTGAAATGATGGTTGCTTCGTCCAGTCCAACCTCGAGGCCACTTTACCACTACTGGCAAAGGTGTGGGTTTTGTGATATGACGGGTCATGACGGCCACACTGGGGTGACCGGTGAGTCTCGACTGTAGCACCTCGCTGTGATTTGGTGGATGGCAAACGGGCCCGGATGCTTTGATGTCCCGCATGTAGATAGAGCGGCTAGTCATATAAGAGTGCTCAATATTGTGCACCATGACCAAGGTGGAGAGGAACACGAGAGAACTACGTAATTAATGCATGAGTTTAATTAGGGTAGTTTTGCAAAGTACAAGATACATTCCTCCAATCACAAAATGCCTTGGTTGATGAGATTTGAGATTTGAGCCCTATAAACCGGAAGGGAGGGAGTACTACACACGGTGTAGTCTAGTCACTTGTTGAAATCTCTAGAAAGGCAAATACTCCTTTCCGGTTTACAATGCTATACTAGCGAGTACTGGTACTACAATAGTGGGCTCAAATAGCAATTTTGTCTCATGCAAGAGCCTGGCTATATGCGTGCTCCAAGGCACCGCACCACGCCCCACCCCTACACAAAGACTGCCAAGCGAGCGTTCAAAACTGCCACGTTCGGGTTGCGCTTGGCTCTTCGCCTCTTCGAGAAGACAATGATGTTACTACTACTTCTACAGTATCGAATCCACTGTTGCATGTCCGTCCACCTCGTATGGGAGGGATAGTGTGTAGAGAAAACTTCTACTAGTCATGCTAGCCACCATGCTCATGCGCGAGGGAGGGACGCAGCTTCATTGACTTACTTCTTCTGCCTTTGCATCTATGACAGGCGGGCCCACCAGATGGGTTGCCCACCTGTCATGTAGCCAAAGGTAGGTGTAGTTAAGGCATCGGAGCTTAGTCCGCGAGGGAGAGGGCGTTGTAGTAATCAAACTTCTCGGTCTTGTACGAGTTGACGCGACACATCAAAGCACTGCACTCGATATATTTCAATAATTTGTGTTTAGCGATGCATTAATTACACAACACATGAAAGCACTGCACTCGATATAAGTCTTTTTAGACATTTCAAATGGACTACAACATAAGGATGTGTGTAGACATATTTTAGGGTGTAGATTCACTCATTTTGCTTCGTATGTAGTCACTTGTTGCATTCTCTAAAAACACTTATATTTGGAAACGGAGGGAGTACAACGCATGCATGCATGCCGTGACTTTCCTTTTGATACTTGCATGTGTTGATTTGATGCACCTTGCCAAATTTTGACTATAAATTTAACTAACCAAATGTTCATGCATGTCACAAAAAAATACGGGGTTGTTTGGATTGTGATTATGTTTGTCTTATGTTGCCACATTATTTTTCCCACACTTGCCACACTTCCCTAACTTGAGTTGCTCAAATTGTTAGACACACTTTAGCTTGCCTAAGGGAATGTTGGCACACTTTTTTTGTCTATGACATGTGGGGTAATAAAAAATTCTTGTTTTAGGTGTGGGTAATAAAAAAGACTTATATTTAGGAACAGAGGGAGTAGAAAATATAAAAAACAATGCATGTTGGGGCAACCCATGTTTCCTATAATTTTAGCCGTGGGCTTGTTCACAATTTTTATGAGGGGGTGGTTGTTCATTTAATGGAGGGACTTGTACCAGACTTGAACGATACAAAGTGCGACCTAGCACACCGTAACACCACTTGGACTAAGCGTGTAGCTATCTCAAAAAACAATCAACAACAAAAAAACAGCGACATGGACATAGTAGTACACAATTTTAAATGATTGTTCTGATGGAGTGAAAAAGTAAAACTACCCCACTACGTATATATAGGCCGGAGCCTCCACGCTTGCTTGCTAGGGTTGCTCTATTCACACACTCTCATCCTCTCCAGATCTAAACAAGATAGCGGTGGTAACACTGTCTTTCTCCTTCAAAAAACACTATCTTTCTATCCTCACCGTTGGTTACAGATTCGGACGTATCCCCCTCCGCCGGTGAAGGGGAGGAGGGGCAGTGTTTAGGCCATCATCGACGGCGAGGGAGGAGACCCACTGCCGGCCGCATTGTTATCTCTGGCCGAGCGCTGGCGCGGGAGGTCCTCCGATCTCTTCGTCGTTGCCCTAGTGTGGGCGGATCCGGCCTCCCGCCACCCACCTATCCACATTCTGATGACCTTCATGTATATCTTCCTTTGAAACCGCCTTAGCTCTACTTCCCCAGCTCGCTACGTCGATGCATGTGCATCATTTTCTACCTCTCTGCCCCTCTTGATCGGATGGTCCAACGTCACCTATTTTTTTCTTCTATTGTTAGAGGTAAAGCTACTTCATGGAGTCGAATCTTGTACTTGGTTCAAACAAGAAATAAAGTGGGGGTGGGGGAATTTAGTATGTACATCGGACTTGGTACAAACAGGAAGGAAAGGGGGTGAAAGTAGTGCAGACTGGTCATCCAACTAGTCGCTTGGTCGAAAAGGGAAATATAGGGGTAACAATGTACACAGTGGTATGACCAGGACTAGATTTGCTATCCACACATAGGAGTAGGTGGCTAGAGTGAACAAAAATTCGGTTTTAGCCCGGTTTTCCTTCAACTAATCGGGCAACTCTCTTCTTCTTAATCAATGAAAATGGCAAGTCTTTTGCCTCGTTTCAAAAAAAGAGTGAACAAGAATGGGACCAACCCAGATATGTTTCTTGGATGTTTGTTTCTCGGGGCAACAAACTATGAATCACCACTTTATGCCCCTGTTTAGGTACATGGTGTCAGACTGCTGGTGCACCCACTGTCCCATGCCCTTATCCGAAATATTTAGCGGTTCTTAATCTAATTCCCCTGGTAAAATGAAGCCATGGCACTTTTATAAGCCAGGAAAAGTTTAGCCAAATGTTTTTGCCTGTAATTGTTTGAGACTCTGACTGTTTCCTCTATAGCTTTTTGTGCAAACAGGGATATCCATTTCACATGGTTGCTGTTGTGACCTTTTGGTGCACTACACAAAACACTTCTTAAAAGAAGTGACTTTTGTGTTGTTTAACTGGAATGTCAGAATGGAACAGTTGGTTCATTTCGGTGGAACTGCACAAAGGGAGATCTGTGTTCCAATCCTCATCATCTGTATTGGCACCATAACCTTCCTTTAGGTAAGAATGATATTTAATTCATGTGTTCATCTCTATTTTGCAACTGCATGAGAAAGTAATGCTATTTTTTAATAGTACACTTGTACTCCCTCACTGACAAAACCAATTCTGAAATAGAAGGCCAATCATGTACTTGGTTTGACCAACTAGTGAGGAGAAAGAGAAACAGAGCATGAAGAGGAAGAAGAAGAAGAATAAACAGTGCCAAGGTGATCTTGCTGAAGACAGAGGCCTCAGTTGAGGCCATTCAAGGGCTCTGGCAACGACTACCTTACATGTGAGACGATCCTCCAGGGAGCCCTTCCACTTCTGTTGTCTCACTTAATTAATTAGGAGTACTTAAGTACCACTAATTTATTGATGCCTAATTTTCCTGACGGAGTTAAACAAATCTTTAGTAGCACCCTATGTTGAATCATGTACGTGTGTATGTTTGTCTATTGAGGTGAATCATGTGGTGGAGTAGGGAGGGAATACTATTAGTGTCATGACATAATAGTGCTATTATTTTGCATGTCAATTTATTGCCATTGGTTCAACGAGGCAATGTTTTGCGTATTGTCCATCATGAATTTGATGCTACTGTTAGAGTAATATGCTAATGTCTTTCTATCCATTCTCACTAAGCTAATGAAGGTTTCACCTTGTTCCTACTTGTGCAAATAGGGATCATGTTGTGCCAATCATACATTTTAGTGGAACTACACAAGACAAAATAATGAACTATATCCCAGCCAGTGCTTTAACTCCGCTGGAAGTTCTTGATAATCTTTCGATATAATCTCAGCACTGGTAAACAAGAGTGATTTCAACCATACATTTGAAGTGCACAAAAATATATACTATTGAGTGATTCTAGTGAGTGCTTTATCATCTCTTATGGGACTACATTAATAAGCTTTTTTCCTCAGGTTCGTACTGGCCTAGATAAGGCCTTCATCCATATTAGTTTGCTGTCATCTCTATTTGTATCGTGCTACTGTCATGAGAAACTCCTTTATCTTTGCACGTTAAAGTTTTGCAACCTATGATACATAGCAATGCTTTGAGTGTTGAGCAAATTGGCACTGATTAAATAAACTAATACCTCTCTTTAAGCAAGACTACTATGTTGCTAACTTTACCCATTAAGATAATGAGGGTGCTTCTATTTGTTAGTGTATGTTTCATCAACTAGTCCCACTATTACAGTAATCTCACTCTCTCAATATATGTGCTAACAGGGATGCTCGATTTTGGTGGAACTGCAAAAAAACTTTGGGTGCTTCATTGCCTTGATAGCTTCCGTCCATTCCTGTCAGTCGCTAATCTGGGCCTGCTTTCTTGCTTTGCTGTCAGTCGCTTCGCTTATCTCGGCCTCCAGTCAAAGGAAATAGTAATTGATATGCTATCTCACACAGGTTGGTACTAGTCTTTATCCTAATTATTGTGCTTGTCATGTATTGGTAATTTGGTATTCTGCTACTGTTTGCCGATTTAATAAAGGAGTAACTTGGAGCCTGAACTCGCAGGCAAATCATTGCATTGGGTGATTTTAGTAGAACTGCACAAAAAGATCAGATGGACAGATACTTATGTTGCTGCTACGTACACCAAAGTTCACTCACACAAGCATCGATGTTGACAAGAAGTGCCTATATTCATTCGAGTATCAACCGATGTCAACCAGTTGTCAAACTCCAAGTATTAGGAGAGTGAACGCCAAAAATATTTTGTGGCGCATAGCCCAGTGTCGGCGTCCTGGATATGGGGGTATCAAGACTTGCCTGCCTTCGGCCTGCGACATGGCTCACCAGTGGCTCAGTTCGGCCCGTCTTTGTCAACCCAGGTTCAAGACCCTCGCGAGGGGCTATGCCTTGCGGGGCGGATGATGCAAGGCCTCCCTAGGAGCGGCCTCACCAGGCAAGCTCGCGAAGAGGCGGAGAGATCAAGGCGAGGAGCACCTCGCGAGGAGCACATGACGCAAGCCAAGACGATCGAGACTAGGCGGGCGCCAGGCGGGCGCGGGCCGGTGCAGTGTCCTTGTTTCCTCTTTTGTGCTAAGGGGGAAAGCGCAGGCGCGGAGTACCAAGGCATCAAGCAAAGGTTTCCCTATCGGTGCAACAACACCAGGACCAGGAGGACGGCAAGACGAAGGTCAGCGTGGAGCCCAAGACGGCGTCACCGCCAGTGCTTTTGACAGTTGAAGATCACCTTTAGTCAGGATAGCTTGTACTAGTTGTCTCCCTTTGAATCCCGCCATTGTGGAATTCCTTCCTGCTTGATATTTGGGAAGAGGACTAAGGCCTCTATAAATAGGACTAGCCACTCCCAAGGCAAGGGATCGACCAATCGAACCTTGGCCAGAACCACCCACACCAGCACAAGAACTCCTCCCCTCGCGAGGCCGTTCTTCCCCTTGTACTATTCCTCATCAGCCCAAGAGGCAATCCACACACCACACACCACACACTGGAGTAGGGTATTACACCACAATGGTGGCCTGAACCAGTATAAATCCTGCGTCCCTTGAGTTGTTCATCTTGCTAGCCTAGAATTGCGGCGAGGCGAGGGAGTAGATCGGTAGGGAAAAGGTCTTCGCGCACACCCCAGAGTTCGAATCTTAAGGTTTAGCCGGAACCCGAAATCCAACATTTGGCGCGCCAGGTAGGGGTGTGCCGGAGCTCTCCTCCCCATCGGCTCGCTCTCCACCAACGCCGTGCTTCGCCCTCATGGCCGACGGCAGGCTACCAGCTCTGACGGCTGATGCCAGCGCCGAGGCCAGGGGGCTCCGGGCCTTAGCCCCCGCCCTGCGGCACGTGCAGTGGCTGCACAGGTTCAAGCCAGAGATGCCGCCGCGTTACGATGGCGTGACGGACCCGCAAGTCTTCCTGCTGGCGTATGAGGAGGCCGTCCTCCAAGCCGGGGGCGACGACAAGGTTATAGCCAACTGGCTTCCCATGGCCCTTATCGGCGTCCCGTGCATGTGGCTACTCCACCTGCCAACGGCTTCTCTGGCCTCCTGGGAGGAGCTGCGCGGCCTCTTCCTCGCCCACTATGTTGCGCTGGCGCCCCCGTTCATCGCAGCTTCCTAGGTGTCTCGCAGGCACCACCCTCGGTCCGCCACGTCAAGTCGTTCGTCCGCCAGATCGGCGCCGCCCTCACGCGGCAAGGAGCTCCCCCGGGCTGGGTGGCGCCCAAGGCCGACCTAACCTTCAGTTCAGACGATCACCCCGCCAACGCCCCCTGCTCGGGGGCGCTCCCGATGCTCTACACACCCACCATCTACCAGGTGCCCATCACCAGGACCCTCATCGACAGCGACGCCAGCCTCAACGTGCTCTCGGTAGAGGCCTTCAGCCTCCTCCATGTGTTGCTGGAGCGGTTCCGACCCAGCAGGCCATTCTCGAGCGTTGGAGGCTGTTCCGCCAGCTCCTTGGGGCAGATCCGCCTTCCTGTGACCTTCGGCACCCATGACAACTACCGAACCGAGCTCCTCGACTTCGACATCGCGCCTATCGGCCTCCCATACAACTCCATCCTCGGATACCCCGCCTTGGCCCGGTTCATGGCAGCAACCCACCCGGCCTACAACCTCATGAAGATGCCCGGGAGCAGTGGCGTACTCACTGTAGCTAGAGATACCAAGGATGCACTGCTGGCACTTAAGCTCGCCCTCAAGGTAGCCGTTGCAGCGCAGCCCGCCGATGCGGACGCCACCAAGGCCAAGGGAGCTGCGCCGACAAAGAAAAAGCAGTTGTTCACCCAAGACAAGGCGGAAACCAAGCAGATACCAGTTGAGGAGGATGGATCCTCCGGGGCCACCTTCACCATAGGTGCCAACCTCGGCCCTGACCAAGAGGAAGCGTTAGCGAAGTTCCTACACGCAAACAGGGATGTGTTCACATGGGAACCCAAGTAGCTGGCGGGGGTCCCGAGGCAGGTGATTGAGCATCACCTGAATGTGTGCCCTAACATGCGCCCAGTGAAGCAGAAAGCCAGGCGGCAGTCCACTAAGAAGCAGACCTTCATCGTCCAGGAAACTCGCAAGCTGGAGGCAGCGGGGGCCATTCGGGAGGTTCACTATCCCGAATGGCTGGCAAACCCTGTTGTCCTGCCGAAGAAAGGAGGAAAGGAGCGCACGTGCATCGACTTCCCCAACCTCAACAAGGCCTACCCTCAAGATCCATTCCCGCTCCCCCGTATCGACCAAATCGTCGACTCCACCACCAAGTGGGACTTGTTGTGCTTCCTGGATGCGTTTTTGGGCTACCACCAGATCAAGATGGCAGTGGAAGATGTGGAAAAGACGGCTTTCCTAACCCCATGTGGGGTATACTGCTACACATGCATGTCGTTCGGGTTGCACAATGCAGGTGCAACCTTCCAGCAGCTGATGCACATTGCTTTGGGCCGACAGCTCGAGAAGAACGCCGAGGCATACGTCGACGACATTGTGGTGAAGTCTCGGGAGAAGAAGACTTTGATCCAGGACCTAGAAGAGACCTTAGCGAGCCTTCGCAAGGTGGACCTACAGCTCAACCCGGAGAAATGTGTCTTCGGGGTCCCCTCGGGCAAGCTTCTGGGCTTCCTCGTGTCCCACAGGGGGATCGAGGCCAATCCAGAGAAGGTCGAGGCAATTGAAGGCATGAGTCCACCACAAACCCTCAGAGAAATGTAGAAGCTTGTCGGGCGCATGACGGCATTGGGACGCTTCATCTCAAAGCTGGGGGAACGTGCCCTGCCCTTCTTCAAACTAATGAAGAAGAAGGGCCCGTTCGAATGAACACAGGAGGCCGATCAAGCGTTTCAGGACCTCAAGAGGTACCTAACTAGCCCTCCGGTAATGGTGGCGCCACGCCCCCTCGAGCCCTTGGTGCTGTACCTAGCCGCCACACCCTACTCCGCCAGCGCGGCTCTCATGGCGGTTTGGAAAGAGCGCCACGACAAGGCCACGCCACGACCGACCAAGGCCGCACAACATTGAGAAAGCCCCGCGAAGGTTATGACCTCGGCAGACGGAAGCCATCCTCCTCAGGAGGACACCCCCGGGATTGAAGGAACCTTGCCAGGCGGCCAGGTGCTGGAGGGTCCGTTACCTCAGTAGGCACGTGGCCCTCCTGAGGGAGCGGGCCTCGCCAGCATGCCCGCCCTCATCGAGCATCTAGTATACTTTGTCAGCACAATACTGCGGGATGCCAGGGCACGGTGTCGGTGTCAAAACCGGTGGATCTCGTGTAGGGGGTCCCGATCTGTGCGTCTTAGGCTGATGGTAACAGGAAGCAAGGGAGACAACGTTTACCCAGGTTCGGGCCCTCTCGATGGAGGTAAAACTCTACTTCCTGCTTGATTAATATTGAAGATATGAGTAGTACAAGAGTAGATCTACCACGAGATCATAGAGGCTAAACCCTGAGAGCTAGCCTATGATGGTATGATTGTAATTGTGATCGGCCTTCTAAGGACCATCCTCTCCAGTTTATATAGACATCGAAGAGGGCTAGGGTTTACATGGAGTCGGTTACAAGGAAGGAAATATAATATCCGGATCGCCAAGCTTGTCTTCCACGCAAAGGAGAGTCCCATCCGGACATGGGCCGAAGTCTTGAGTCTTGTATCTTCATGCTTCAATAGTCCGGACGATGTATATAGTCCGGCTGTCCGGATACCCCCTAATCCAGGACTCCCTCAGTAGCCCCTGAACCAGGCTTCAATGACGATGAGTCCAGCGCGCAGTCTTGTCTTCGGCATTGCAAGGCGGGTTCCTTCTCTGAATACTCCAAGGTTATTTATCGAACACGTAGACCGTGTCCGGATCTGCAAGATGATCTGCACACACCATTGTAGGGAACATAGCGTAAATCCGTTCTGCTGGCAATCTTTGTACGTCGTGCCCTTGCATCGTGGCCTGGTCCAACACGAACCGACGTTTCCTGCTCCACCTCGACTCACGTTGCGAGGCGGTTTCATTGGCACGTCTTGCCAAAGCAGAGATCATGTTCCTCTTATTACGGGATTTTTCATCGATATGGGCGTGTGTGACCCCACGACGATCGTTGGTATGACTCAGTGTATTTTGGATAAGTCTCAAGCGGTCATGCTGAGGACTCTTGATATTCATCCCCTTTATAAAGGGGCCGAGGCCTATGCCTCTTTTCCCACCTCTCCTGCTCCTTCTCGCACCTCGAGCTCCAGCACTCAAAACCTAAGCTCCAATGCCCCAGATCCTCCAGTATGTCCGGATCCGACGCAAAAGGCCGGTGGGTGGCCTCCTTGATCCAAGAGGAGGATATTACTAAGCTTAGGGAGGTCGGATAGCTGACCGCCGATATCCAGCACAGGCTTCCTGCTCCAGGGCAAGTTATCCCCACGCCGAAGCCCAATGAGAGCGTCGTGTTCGTTCCTCACTTCCTCCGAGGCCTAGGCCTCACCCTCGACCCCTTTGTGAGGGGGCTCATGTTATACTATGGCTTGGATTTTCATTATTGTATGCGAGGCTTTTCTCCACGTCAACCCACACTTCGGCTTATGGCTCAAGACCTTCAATGTGAAGCCGAAGATGATCGAGGGGCGACATGCAGAGTGCGGAGGTGCCATAATAAGCAATAACGCCGATGCCCCATGGCTAGAGGGTTCTTTTTCGTAAGTATCCGATGTATGGCAACGGAGGTGGTTTTATGTCATAGCTCCCAGAGGCACAAAGTGGGTAGCCGCCCCCGAGTTCCGCTCAGGCCCTCCGTCACAGTTAGCGTCTTGGACCGACGTAGGACGGAATTATGGGCCTGCTAGCGATGTACCAGAACTGCAGAATCGTATCCGGGAGCTTATTGAGAGGGACATAAATCTTGTCAGCATAATGCAAGTGATGCTAATCCGGCGGATGTTGTCGTGCAAACGTCGGCCTCTCTGGATGTGGGAGTTTAATCCGGAGGGTCCGCGGACTATTAAGCACTTCTTCGGCCTGAAGCTCAAAGGAATGTGTAAATTATTCTTCGGACCACAAGTAAAGTGTCCGGACACCACCGAGGATGCGGGCCTAAGCTGCAATCACCTAGATGCCCAAGTAAGTAGTCTTAAAGTTGGGTACTTCATTTATATTTATCATAACTGTTATTCTAAAAATCCCTCCGTGGCCAGGAATGGCTTAACAAGGCGGAGAGAATCAGGTGTCCTGCGCCACTTCCTGAAGGCTCGCCCGGTCCAACCATTGCCAAGATGCTTGGCTGGGTGCTCAGCAAAATCCCCTCAGGGAAAGGCGAAGGAAAGGGTGGTGAAGCCAAACTTCACACACTATGCATCCAGACTGGGGGAATTGCTACCTCTCCTATAGAGGATAGTCAGGAGGGGGAGGTTAAAGTCTCCTCCCCACACGGGAAGAAGAGGGAAGCCTCCGAAGACTTGGAGGCGGAGACGCCCTCACCGCGTCGTGCCCACCAGCGGGCCAGCCCTCCACCGAGCCGTAAGTTATTCATTAATTCGAAGGTATGGTGTTACTCCGAGATCCGTAACCGGAACTTCGTCTTTTGTAGTCCGGCGAGCGGCTCTTCTCAATAGAGTTCGTCTTCGGGGGACCTTCGTCCGGAGATGATGGAGAGTGAGACTCCACCCACCTCTCCGCCTCATGAAGCGGGCGACACGGAGGTGTCGTCACGGAGGAGTCTAGATCTACCGAAGCTGGAAGCGAACACGTCAGTCACCCTGAGCCTGGAGCATTTGGCTCCCACGGGGGGCGATGAGAAGAGTCCGGCACAATTTGGTGTCCGGCCGGACGTACTGACAGGCTTTCTGGAGCGAGCCGTGCTCTCGGAGGAGCACCGCTCTTTAATGAGCACGGTGCTCACGAAGATTTCATCCGCTAAAAATGGTTTGAATGAGGCATTTACAAGCCTGCTCAAAGGCTTTGAGGTATGTAGTGAAAAATGCACTAGTTTTTGGTCATGAAGCATGCGCTAGGTGTGCTCCCTATGGATAGTAGCCCCTGAGACTCTGGTTGCCCGCCATAGGTGGCAAACGGGGGATCATATAGTAATGGTTGCGCTGCATATGTGCGCAGGTATATAAGGATCCGGAAGCCGACCAGCCTGTTGAAGTGTCCGAATTAAGAAGGCAGATCGGATCTATTGATACCGATATCACGCTGGTGAACAAACGGCTGGAAGAATCCCAAGGTATGTGCTCTGCTTCCCTTATCATATTGTATAGGAAAATACGAGAATGGCATAATGTTAATGCCCTGTGTATGCACTGCAGATGGTGCTGCTGCCGTGGAGGCCCTAAGGGCAGAACTTGCTCAGGCGAAGGAACAAGCTCGGGCTAGCAATGCGGCTGCCCTAAAGGCGGTCGAAGAGTTGAGAGCCGAACAGGCTGCTCATCACCGAAGCGAGGAAAAGATAGCCGAAATGGCTGAAGAGTTGAAGAATGCCACCGACCGGTATGTACTCCTTGAAAAGGAGAATAAGGCTAGTTCGGACGAGCTGGACAAGGCAGTTAATGCCACCAAGGAGATGCGGACCGAGATCCGGGGTATGCGGGAGGAGCTCCAGCAGGCCGACAAAATCGTGGCTGGGGCTCCTTCCTACTGCGGACGAAGTTTTTGGACCCCAAGTATGCTCCCCTGGCTGGGCGCTGGAGTCCTGCAG
The DNA here is from genome assembly GCF_018294505.1 of Triticum aestivum. Classification (NCBI taxonomy): domain Eukaryota; kingdom Viridiplantae; phylum Streptophyta; class Magnoliopsida; order Poales; family Poaceae; genus Triticum; species Triticum aestivum. The sequence goes on along the minus strand of NC_057813.1, from coordinate 92,902,978 downwards.
ATGCATATGTGGACTTGACGAATAGTACGGCTGACGCTGCCAAGTTCTTCAAGGATCAAGGTGATAAGGAAGTGGAGAAGCTTTTCTGGTCGCAATTCAATGCTCCCACTTGCCCGCTGCCGTTAAATGAGAAGGTGGCTGCCGTGGCGGAGCTTCATAGGCTGTCCGGGCTTGCAATGCGGTCTCTAATAGACCATCTTTGGCCGAAGGGGCCTCAGCCGGACAGCTACATTGGTTTGGTGTAGCAATTCCTTGGGGTTGTGTCTCGGATTGACACCATGAGGAGGTCGGCGTGCATAGAGGGTGCGCGGATGGCTCTTGCCCGCGTTAAAGCCTATTGGACGGATATGGAGGCCACCATTATAGCGACCCAGGATCCGGCGGGCGGCCAATATCAGGTCAAGCAATACTTGGCGCAGGTCACAGAAGGTGCCCACCTAATAGAGGCGCAGTACTCGAAGAATGTCCTCTTCGACTGATAAGACGAATCATTGTAAAAACAATGTTTATTTTGATTATAAGGCCATATTTATACTTTTTGCCTGAAAATATGATTGTGTCCCCTGTACGGCCATTTTTATATGTATAAGTAGTCCGAAAGATAGCAGTCGTTGGCTTCAGCCCCACGCATACAATGCAGGGGTGTTCGCGAAAAATATGCACAATCACACTTGATCCAACATCTTGGTCCGTTAAGGAGGTGATCGCACGTCAAACTAGGCAACCGAACTATATAGTTGTAACACTTTCGCTTAGCCGTGGGAGTCTAACGGTTGTGCTACTATGTATCCCCTGGTACATTCGCGTGCATCCAAATATGGGCGCGTGTGTATATGGCCGGGAAACGGCCTTTCGTTAATGCGTAGGAATCCTTAGAGATTCTGGTGAGTCTTCGAGTGGTTGAACAGTCTCTTGATGTATCATGACAGTCAGTTTTCGGCTTTCTCTACTGAGGCGCTCATCCGGAATAACCAGGGCAGAATCACAGTAGTTCTCCTTTGGCCTGCCTTACCGATGATAACGGAACATAAGGCGGCAAACCCAGGAGCCGGGCAAACCCAACATTTGACCAAAGACATGATTCGGAGCTGATGCATGTAAGGCCAAACTCGTGACGCCGAACACTCCCGTAGGTGTTCGGGCTTTATAATAGAAGATGGGCTCAAGAATGCCCATTCATTATGAACCCTGTATTTCCAGGTACGTGCGGTGCGATGTCGTGGCGAAATGCTAATAACGATAGTATCCTCTGTGGGTATGGAACCCATGGGATGGTTGAAACAACAAGAGGCAATAGAAAAGGTTTACACAGGGGCTTAATCTAAAAAGAAACTTGTTGAACGGGGCCCTGCTGCACATCTGCGCCTTTGTCTCCGTTGTGCCGTATCCTGGAAGGGTATCGCGCGAACATTATCTATGGAAAAAAAGGAAAACTCGTAGGAGAGTACAACGTAAGTATGCGATGGATAGTAAAGGTGTAAGATGTTGGTCTGCCAATAAGGTTGAGCCACGTGTGGGGCTGTATTAAATATTTATAGCCCCTGGTTTCCGCTATGGGATTACATATACGGTGCCCGGTTTAATTTTATCCGGGCTACCGGACTCGTCTAACCGTGTCTGTGGTCTTAATAACCAGTCATGGTTTCATATATTAGAGGCCGCTTATAGTCCGGTCGCCAGGGCCGTCGCGTGTTCCTTTGCGCGTGAGGAGCGCTCTGTGATTCCGCTAACTGTGATGACGCCACGGGGACCGGGCATCTTGAGTGTAAGGTAGCCATAATGCGGCAATGCATTGAAGCGGGTGAAGGCTGTTCTTCCAAGCAATGCATGATAGCCGCTTTGGAAGGGGGCGATGGTGAAGAGTAGTTCTTCACTTCTGGAGTTGCCTGGGGAGCCAAATGTTACTTCCAGTACGACGGAGCCCCTGTCGTAGGCTTCAACGCCTGGTATCACCCCTTCAAAGGTGGTGTTGCTTTGGCTAATTCTGGATGGGTTTATCCCCATTCTGCGGACAGTGTCCTCGTATATTAAATTGAGACTACTGCCGTCGTCCATAACGACACGGGTGAGACGGTATTCGTTGATTATTGGGTCAAGCACCAAGGCATGTGATCCTCCATGCCGAATACTAGTTCGGCCGTCCATTTGATCAAAAGTGATCGGACGAGACATCCAGTAGTCAGATATGGGTATGATGGGCTCTACATCGTGCACGTCTATGAGCGCGCGTTTTTGCCTTCTCGTGAATGTGTGAGTCGCGTGGATCATGTTTACTGTTTTAACCTCTGGAGGGATTTTTTTTCTGTCCCCCAGTGTTCAGCTGGCGAGGTTCGTCATCGTCTTCGCTTGGTGTTTCCCTCCCTTTGTGTTCAACATTTAATTTGCCGGCCTGCTTGAAGACCCAACACTCTCTATGGGTGTGGTTCGCAGGTTTCTCTGGGGTGCCATGAATTTGGCATAGTTTGTCCAGGACTCTGTTCAGACCGGACGGTCCCTCTGCTTGAAGACCTTTGAATGGCTTTTTTTTGCTGATCAGATTGAGAGCCCCTGAATCCGGCGTTGACCATCGTGTTATCCGGGCTCTCTTCCTTGTTTTGGCGTTTGTGCTTATCACGCCATGGCTTCCTGTTGCCATCCCTTATTTCGGATGTGCTTGGGTCGCTGGTGCCTTTACGGGCTAACCAGCTATCTTCGCCTGCACAAAAGTGGGCCATAAGGCTTGTTAAGGCTACCATTGTCCTTGGCTTTTCTTGGCCAAGGTGTCTGGCGAGCCATTCATCACGGATGCTGTGTTTGAATGCCGCTAAGGCTTCGGCGTCTGGACAATCGACAATTTGATTCTTCTTAGTGAGGAATCTGTTCCAAAGCTTGTGGGCGGACTCTCCGGGCTATTGGATTATGTGACTTAGATTGTCTGCATCCGGAGGCCGGACATAAGTCCCTTGAGAATTGGCCCTGAAAGCGTCTTCGAGTTCCTCCCAACTCCCAATTGAGTTTTCGGGGAGGCTTTTCAACCAGTGTCGAGCTGGTCCCTTCAGCTTGAGGGGAAGGTATTTGATGGCGTGGAGATCATCCCCACGAGCCATGTGAGTATGCAGGATAAAATCCTCGATCCAGACCCCTGGGCCTGTCGTTCCATCATATGCCTCTATGTTCACAGGTTTAAAACCTTGTGGGAATTCATGGTCTAGTCTTTGGTGAAGCACAGGGGGTGAGCAGCTCCTCTGTATATGGATGCGACATGGCATGTAGTCAGCTGTTGTTGTGTCCAGGGTTTATTACGAACTGGTATTTGGCTTGTATTAGCGTTTGGGTGACCATAGTCCCTTGCCGGGGTGTGTCCTTTAGATCCATAGATGGACCTGGCTGCACCGGCCTTCTTATCCAGCTTCTCATGTAGATGGTGCATGGCGCCAGTAGCCGCTCTGTTGTGGTTGTGAAGCGGTACGTCTGGTCTCCTGGTTGTATTATTCTTTGGTGGAACGGCCTCGTCGTCGAATTCTGGCAGTAGCTTGTGCTTTGGATATCTTTTGGTATGGCGATCATCGCCATATCTTTCTTCAGTGTCTAGCACTTTGTTCCATCTGCGACTGAGCTTTTCCTGTGCCGCTTTAAGCCATTGTTTTTGCTTCTTTAACTTCTTGTTGTGACCATAAGCTTTCGGTGGAGGTTGTCTCGTTCCGCTTGTTCGTCCAGGATGATGAATGCATCGTCGTCCGGACTGTGTTCCTGTTCTGGGGCGGTTTCATTAGCTCGTCCCTCTGGATCATTGTGATCGGATATTTGCTCCGAACTTGCTTTGGCGTGACCTGGCTCGTCCTGCTCCATCGCTCGGACCGTGTGGTCATTACTACCTTCTGGTATGTCAGCCCTTCTTGCGCTCTTGTCGTTGTTTTTACTGTTGCTGGACTTTGAGCGGCGTCTGCGCCGCCGCTTTGGCTTTTGTCCGGGTGTTTTATCTTCCGGATTATCGCTGTCGTGCTTCTTGGGCGTATCCACCATGTATATATCGTGTGACAAGGTAGTAGTCCTGCGCCCCAGAGATTCTAGAGCTTCTCCTGCATCGTCGTCCATACCGTCGATGTCTTTGGAGTCAAAGTCAAGAACGTCGGTTAAATCATCGATCGTGGCAATGAAGTGGGTGGTGGGTGGGCAATGAATTCCTTCGTCGCCTGCTTCGCACTCAGGCCGGACATAGTTCATCCCAGGGCCTCTTGACAAAAAGAGAGACTTTAATGAGTTCAGCATGTCGCCGAAGGGCGAGTGCTGGAAGATGCCCGCAGCGGTAAACTCCATTACCGGAGCCCAACCTGGTTTGGCTGGCTCGAGGGTATGCGGACCGGAACCAATAGCCGGATGCGAGTCCGGGGGCCCGGGGTTACAGGCCTCCACAGAGGTGAGACCTGTGTTCGGCTCCACCGCCGATGAGTATGCAGCCTGCGGGGCGGGGTCTAACCCTCCGTCCTTAGGCAACACAACCTGCTCCAGATTTAGATCCGGGGCTACTGCTGGGGTGATATCCCGAGCATTGTTCGACAGCGGGTCTAGGCCGTGCTTGTCGTGACTGTCCGGCGCTCCTGGCACAGGGCCGAATCCGTCGAGGATCAAGTCTCCACGAATATCCACCGTGTATTTCAAGTTTCCAAACCTAGTCTGGTGGCCAGGGGCGTAGCTGTCGATCTGCTCCCACTGGCGAAGCGAATCGGCCCACAACGCGAAGCCGCCAGACACAAAGATCTGTCCGGGGAGAAAAGTCTCACCCTGGACCGTGTTGTTGACGATTGAAGGCGCCATCAAGCCTCAAAGCAACGACATAGAGGAACTCTCAATGAAAGCACCAATGTCGGTGTCAAAACCGGTGGATCTCGGGTAGGGGCTCCCGATATGTGCGTCTTAGGCTGATGGTAACAGGAAGCAAGGGACACAATGTTTACCCAGGTTCGGGCCCTCTCGATGGAGTTAAAACCCTACTTCCTGCTTGATTAATATTGAAGATATGAGTAGTACAAGAGTAGATCTACCACGAGATCATAGAGGCTAAACCCTAAGAGCTAGCCTATGATGGTATGATTGTAATTGTGATCGGCCTTCTAAGGACCATCCTCTCCGGTTTATATAGACACCGGAGAGGGCTAGGGTTTACATGGAGTCGGTTACAAGGAAGGAAATACAATATCCGGATTGCCAAGCTTGTCTTCCACGCAAAGGAGAGTCCCATTCGGACACGGGCCGAAGTCTTGAGTCTTGTATCTTCACGCTTCAATAGTTCGGACGATGTATATAGTTTGGCTGTCCGGATACCCCCTAATCCAGGACTCCCTCACACGGTACCCCATGCCCCAGAAGCTCTTGCTCGCACTACTGGTGGCTTCGAAGAAGCTGCGACATTACTTTTAAGGTCACCCCATTAAGGTCGTCTCTGCTTACCCACTAGAGACAGTACTCAGGAGCCCCAATTCCTCTAGGAGGGTCGCCCAATGGAACATCGAGTTGCAAGCATTTCAGCTGGAGTTCAGCATGACCAGGGTCATCAAGGGAGCCACACTTGCAGATTTCATGGCAGAATGGAAAGAGGCTCCAGGGCTCGAAGCAGGCAAAGACAGGTCACTTCCCCCAGGGAGTGAGGCGCCAGATGGTTGGGTCATGTACTTCGACGAAGCATTCTCACGGCATGGCGCGGGGGCTGGCGCCGTGCTCATATCCCCCACTCAGGACAAGCTCTATTACACCGTGCAACTCTGTTTTCAGCGCGGCGAGAAGGTCTCCAACAACATAGCGGAATACGAAGGCCTCATAGCGGGCTTAAGGGGTGCAGTAGCTATGGGGGTAAAGCTCCTCGTCATCAAGGGTGATTCATAGCTCCTCGTCAACTTTCCAACAAGGTGTACGAGCCAAAGGACGAGCATATGGATGCGTACCTGGCAGAGGTGTGCAGGATGGAAAAGCAGTTTTAGGGGCTGGAGCTGCAGCACCTGCCATGCGGTACCAACCAAGAGGCTGATGACATCGCCAAAGGAGCATCCAGGCGGCTGCCTCAGGAGCGTGGCGTTTTCGAGGAGTGGCTCTTCAAGCCATCGGCAACACCCTTACTATCAAGCGCAGCGCAACCTCGGGAGGAACTCCCTCAACCGCCATCCACAGGAGCCCCAGCCTATGGTCCAACCTCGGGGGCACGCTTGCTCCTGGTGATGGAGCCTCAGGGGGAATGCTGGATTACGGAATTCAAAGACTACCTGATACAGGGGACGCTGCCGGAGAAGGAAGAGGACGCAGAGCGCATAGCCCGCTAGGCCAGGGCCTACCATATCCGAGACGGGGAGCTCTACCGAAAGCGGCCAAATGACGTCTCCCTGTGTTGTATCCCCAGGGAGCAGGCAAAGGAATTGCTAGCTGACATACACGGCGGAGATTGTGGGCATCACTCGTCGTCACGGACCCTCGTCAGCAAGGCGTTTCGCAGTGGGTTCTACTGGCCCACGACACTCAACGATGTGGTCGAGCTAGTGAAGGCCTGCGAAGCCTGCCAGTTCCATGCCAAGTAGATACATCAGCCGGCTCAGGGCCTGCAGACCATTCCACTCTCGTGGCCATTCGCAGTTTGGGAGCTGGATATCTTGGGCCCATTCCCTCAAGCGCCTGGGGGCTACCGATACCTCTACATCACCATCGACAAGTTCACCAAGTGGGCAGAGGTGGAAGCTGTCCGCACCATCCCGACGGGCTTGGCGGTCAAGTTCATCAAGGGCCTCGCGAGCTAGTTCGGGGTCCCTAACCGCATTATCATTGACAATGGTTCACGGTTCATGAGGAACCTCTTCAAAACATATTGTGCTAACCTTGGAACGCAGATATGCTACGCTTCGGTTGCGCACCCTCGGAGTAACGACCAAGCCGAGCGCGCCAACGCATGGGTCTTGAAAGGCCTCAAAACCAGGACCTTCAAGAAGAAACTGGAGGCCTGCGGCAGGGGCTTGTACGATGAGCTCCAGTCCATGCTGTGGTCCATCCGCACCACCGCCACCAAGCCGACTGGCGAGACTCCATTCTTCCTCATCTATAGAGCGGAGGCGGTCCTCCCTCACGAGGTCAGGCGTCGCTCCGCACGGGTCCTGGCTTTTAACGAAGCGCAGCAGGACGCCATGCGGGGGATGGACCTGGTGCTGGGGGAGGAGCACCGTCGGGAGGCTGCTACGAGCGGCAAGGTACTAACAAGTGTTGCGGCAGTATCATTGCCGCAACATCCGCCCCAAGACACTCGAGGTAGGTGACCTCCTGCTCAGACGGGTGCTCTCCAGGGAAGGGCTGCACAAGCTTTCGCCCATGTGGGAGGGCCCGTTCAAGGTCGTCCATATTTCCAGGCCTGGCTCCGCACGCTTGGAGACACAGGAAGGAGTGCCCATCCCGAACAGGTGGAACATACAACACCTTCGGAAGTTTTACCCCTAAAAAAGGCCCAGTGCATGTGAAGAAGGCCTGGTGCCTGTGAAGCCAAAAAGGGCCCAATGCCTGTGAAGAAGGTCCGGTGCCTGTGAAGCCAAAAAGGCCTAGTGCCTGTGAAGAAGGCCCGGTGCCTGTGAAGCCAAAAAGGGCCCAGTGCCTGTGAAGAAGGCCCGGTGCCTGTGAAGGCAAAAAGGCCCAGTGCATGTGAAGAAGGCCCGGTGCCTGTGAAGCCAAAAAGGCCCAGTGCCTGTGAAGAAGGCCCAGTGCCTGTGATGCCAAAAAGGCCCAGTGCCTGTGAAGAAGGCACGGTGCCTATGAAGCCCAAAGGCCCAGTGCCTGTGAAGAAGGCCCGGTGTCTGTGAAGCCCAAAGGCTCAGTGCCTATGAAGAAGGCCCAGTTCCTGTGAAGCTCGCTGCCCGTGACACTCTCACGTAATAATGAGTTGGGGCTGTACACACCCCGGAGTCTCCAGAGTGCCGCCCTCGGGCCTTGGGGGTTCCCGCCCACGCCCAGTGGCAGCACTTAGCTCCGCGTTGGTGAGAAGACGTCGAAGATTAGGCCAGGTGACGGACGTGACTTTTCATTTTCTTTCTGCAGTTGGCATGTTCCCCCTTTGTTTGAACCCTTCTTTGAAGTTGTTTTGGTGTTGTTCGTCGTCTTCTGCCCTTGCCCCTTGTTTTTGGTTTTTGTTCGGCTCGCTCTCTCCCAACCTCGCGAGAGGGTTGTGCGAGCGCCCTCGTGAGTCCCTCCTCTTCGCTTAGCTTTCGCAAGGCTCTCTTGCAAATTCAAGGCAGGAGCACCCCTCCCTGTCCGTGCCCCGCGGGCATCGCAACACCAAAGCTCCAGACCTGTGCCGGCAATCCTTGCGGTCGAGGTTCAGGAACTGTTCTCACAGCTAACCTTGCAGATTTTAAGACGCCTGGCGGGGGCTCGAGCGGGGGCCACGCGAGGTGGAAACTACCACAAGCGTCCCGAGCTAAGCTGATCATACACGCGAATGCATAACTGCAAAGCAACGACACAACACAGGAACAGGAAATATAGCACGTTAACTGAGGATGACGGTCTGTTGCACACCCCCACGGGGCTCCATACTACTCTCTCTCGATGCAGGAAAAGGAGGAAAGCAAAATAAAGACGACGTGCGCCACGCGGAAACTCGCGAGCGGAGGGTCCGCGTCCGCCTCGCGAGCTCAATCGGACTCCTACTCATGCTTCACCGGGGAGCGACGGCGAGACGCCCCGCTGCCTCCCTCGAAGCCAGCGCAGCGACACGTGGGCTGGTCGCGGCCGCCGCTGGAGGAGCTGTCACCAGAGGAGGAGCCACTGAAGCTTGGCGAGCTGCAGGCACCGCCAGGCGCGGGCCCGCCTTCGCCCTCTGCCCGGCCATTGCCGAGGGCAAGCGCCTCGCCACTGTCGTCGTCTTCGGGGTAGAACTCAACGTGACGGCCGTCCTCCCCAAACATCCTCACGTAGAGGGTCATGTCTCCATCAAACTTGAAGTGAAGCGTGCATCGCTTGCCCAGGCCTCACGCGCGGGCAAACGTCTGCCAGCCTCGAGCCATGGCAACATTACCGGCGACAAAAATCTCCACCGTAACCCAGGAGGCCCTGCTACAACAACCGTCCGCCTGCAACCAAAGCCCGCCGAGGCCGGTGGCCGGTAGTTTGCTGGCGAAGAAGCGAGGGAGCTGGAGCCAGTTGCCGGCCGGCTCGTCCGACCAAACAACAAACTTCGGCAGCACCTCCACTGAATGGAAGCGCGGCCGGGGAGGCCGCGCGGCTGCGGCGCGCCTTCCTCCACCTCTCGGGCTGCCTCGATACAGGCGACCACCACCACACGACGGGCCACCGCAGCAACCGCGAGGGGCCACAATGGGAGCCGCGGGATGCTTGCAAGGGCGGCCACGGCCTCGCTTGGCCGGGGGGGGACAAACTCATCTCGGCGAGCCTTCCCTTTTTTCGCGGCCGAGAACCTCTTCGCAGGCTCCATAAGACGCCGCAAGAGATCAGAGCAAGCAAGGAGGAAGAAGCGGGCAGAACAAAGAAGGACGGGTTATGGGGGCTCACACCTTCCCGTACTTATAGCCTAGAGGAGACCAACCATCAGCCTCTACAATCACAGGTAATGATGGCTCCCTATTTGCATGCAACAGGCTCTCGTCAAATCGGGCAGTTGCCGAGGCAGCATGGGGAAGCGGAGACGCCCACGTCCAATCAAGTCTCCATGCGTCACCCAAGGCCTTAGGCTGTTGGGGCTCGTGGCGCTCTGCACTTGACCTTTGGCTTCGCCTCTAAGCCAACTCTGAGCGCGCCTTGGGCCCGGGGGCTACTGTTGGCATCCTGGATATGGGAGTATCCAGACTTGCCTGCCTTCGGCCTGTGGCGTGGCTCACCAGTGGCCCAGTTCGGCCCGTATTCATCAACCCAGGTTCAAGACCCTCGTGAGGGGCCAAGCCTCGCGGGGCGGATGGCGCAAGGCCTCCCCAGGAGCGGCCTCACCAGGCAAGCTCGCGAGGAGGCAGAGATATCAAGGCGAGGAGCACCTCGCGAGGAGCACATGATGCAAGCCATGACGATCGAGACCAGGCGGGCGCTGGGCGGGCGCCGGCCGACGTAGTGTCCTTGTTTCCTCTTTTGTGCTAAGGGGGCAAGCGCAGGCGCGGAGTACCGAGGCATCAAGCAAAGATTTCCCTATCATTGCAACAAGACCAGGACCAGGAGGATGGCAAGACGGAGGTCACCGTGGAGCCCAAGATGGTGTCACCGCCAATGCTTTTGAAAGTCGAAGACCACCTTTAGTTAGGATAGCTTGTACCAGCTATCTCCCTTCAAATCCCGCCATTGTGGAATCCCTTCCCACTCGATATTTGGGAAGAGGACCAAGGCCTCTATAAATAGGACTAGCCACTCCCAAGGCAAGGGATCAACCAATCGAACCTTGGCCAGAACCACCCACACCAGCACAAGAACTCCTCCCCTCGCGAGGCTGTTCTTCCTCTTGTACTGTTCCTCATCATCCCAAGAGGCAATCCACACACCACACACTGGAGTAGGGTATTACACCACAATGGTGGCCTGAACCAGTATAAATCCTGTGTCCCTTGAGTTGTACATCTTGCTAGCCTAGAACTGCAGCGAGGCGAGGGAGTAGATCGGTAGGGAAAAGATCTTCGCACGCACCCCAGAGTTCGAACATTAAGGGTTTAGCCGGAACCCGAAATCCGACACCCAGAAAAACATAGTCCAATCTTTGGTCCCAACTTGTGCCTTTTGGTTATCGGCAGATATGGTAGCGAACTATATGGCATGGAGTCTAAAAACTCAAGACAAGTTGGTTGACGCGTATATTCATCTGGCACTTAATCAGTCCTCACGCCAGGGATGCTCCATTTCAGTTGAACTGCACAAAAAATTTGGGTGGTTCATTTTCTTAACCGCCTCCTTTCTTGTCTGCAATGTAGAATTTTGGTGAGCTACAGGACCAAGATGAGCTAGTAAACTAGTTGGATGAAAGTAGTGGCTAGGTTGCTCAAACCTCCCTCGGCATGAGGCCACTATTCAAGGACAAACCAACAAGCAAAGTTCAGATTGTCTGTGCTGCCTCTTATGTGCTCGAAAATTTACTCGTACAAGCATTAATTTTAGCAAGAAGTACCTCCAACTGAAAACCATTTACTAGTATGTACCCTAGATAATTAAAGTTCGTCCATGGATCATATTGGTTGTGATCTCAATCATTTGGATGCATAAACATACTAAACATGTGTATATCTGAATCTTTTTGTGAATTATCTATCAATATTGTCGTGTGATCTATCAATCATTTGGATGCATAGACATGCTTGTCGGATTTAGGGATCCGCAAACCCTTGAGAGGCTCGAACACTGGGGTGCGTGGGAAGATCTCAACCTACTCATCCTGCCTACTCGCGATCCTCCTAAGCCTAACGCGTCGAGCTCAAAGAGACACAAGGACACAATTTTTTATACTGGTTTAGGCCACCATTGTGGTGTAATACCCTAATCCAGTGTGGAGTGGTGGATTGCCTTGTAGGCTGCGGATGAACTTGTACAATGATGAACTAGGCTTAGGAAGTGAGGTGTTCTTGAGCTCGAGAGAGCTGGTGTGGTGGTCGGGTGAGAACAGATCTGATCCTCTCTCTATGGTGGTGGCTAAGTCCTATTTATAGTGGCCTTGGTCCTCTTCCCAAATATGAGCGGGAAGGGATCCCACAATGGCCAGATTTGAAAGGGGACAAGTAGTACAGTCTATCCTGACAAAAGTAGTCTTCGCCTGTGAAAAGCCTCTGGCCGTGACGCTACGGTGGGCTCGTCGATGACCTCCGTCTTCCCGTCCTGGCGGTCCTGGTCTCGTTGCACTGGAATGGAAACCTCTGGCTGATTCCTCTGGACTCCGTGCCTGTGGCTTGCCTCCTTTGCACCGAAGAGGAAACCTGCGCTCTGAGCCCGCTTGGCGCCCGCCTGACCTTGGTCGCCATGGCTCACGTCATCTTAGCCTTGTGAGGTACTTGCATAGAACTCTCCGCCCCTCAAGACCTAGTCCCGAGGGGGCCGATCCCCTCGGGGGTCTTGGTGTTGTCCACCTCACGAGGCTTTGCCCCTCGCGAGGATCTTATGTTGTTGATGCTGAAGGTGGGCCGTACCAAGCCGTCAATGGAGCCACGTGGTGGGCCGCAGGCAGGCAGGGCTGGATACCCCCGAATGCAGGACGCCGACAGTAGCCCCCAGACCCAAGGCGAGCTCAGACTTGGCTTTCAGGCGAAGCCAAAGGGCAAGTGCGGAGCGCCGCGGGCCCTAACCACCTGCAGCCTTGATGATGCGTGGCGATTGATGGGACGTGGGCTACTCTGCTTCCCCATGATGCCTCGGCAACATTTTCCATCTGACAAAAGGGGTGCCGCCTGCCGCCAGGCTTTCATTGCCCCTTCTTCATCTTGCTCCAGATCCCCTTCTTCTCGGCGGAAGAACTCACCAGATCTGTCGATTTCCCCCCAATCGCCTGCTCGATGGCCGCTGAGAAGACCACGGCTTCCGCCTCGGCTGCCGGCCCCGCCTAGTACGAGCCGGTGTTGATGCCACCCTGCGTGGCCAAGGATAAGCTCCAGACCGTGCTCCTCCTGACAGCGAGCAACGACAACGAGTGGAAGGAGACGGCTGTCACATCCTAGTTAGCCATGCATTAGAGTGTTGCATCATGTCTACTTTTTCATCAGAAACTTGAAATGGGGATGACAGAACCCCCAGTCCCCTCTGAAACCAACTAGGGTTTACTAAAAAAAACTTTTCAATGAACCTGAAATGCCCTTCTAAAATGCCCATCATTTTTGTCTTGGTTCAGAACCTCTGCCAAAAGTGGTGCACATTTTCCTAGGCCATCTTAGGGTTTTTGAATTAAATCATAAATATTTGAATTTGGGCATTTAAATTTATATAAAATAGTTAAATGCTCAAATATCTCCAAACTAAAATGTTTCATGTTGGAAATAATCCAACTATGGACCAGGAGTAATTTGGTGATTTTAGGAGTTGCCTAAGTATTTTATTTAATTCAACAAAGTTGCAGAAGTATTAAAAAAACAGAAACAGAAAGAAAAAGGCAAAACTTACCTGGCGCCACCACAGGCCCACCAGCCAGCCCACCTGGACGGCCCAGCCCGGCCACCGCTCCAGCGAGCTGCTTGGCTTGCCAGGCAGGCAGCCAAGGTGCTCGGCGGCGGCACCGCAGCTCGCCACGCAGCTGCACGCCGCCCTGCCTCCCCCTCTCGCCGCCCTGATGGCCTGGACGAGCTCCACGTCGCGCCCCGACCCTCCTGGACACCTCCATTCGCCCCCAGTTCCTCTCCCTCGCGCTCCCACGCCATGGCCGACGCCACCGTCGCTGCACCGCCGCCGTAGCCGTGCTCCCCGTCGTCTCCACGCCGCGCCACCGTGTCCAGAAGCTCCGCCGTCCTCTACTTCTTCGAGCTAGCCGAGCCCCGAGCGCTCGCGTGCCCCGAAGCCGCCGCACCAACCTCGCCCGAACCGCCATCGCCGGAGATCCCCTTCGCCGTCGCCGCCGCACCAGCTCGTCCCCGACCACGCCGTCCTTTCCATCAAGACCGCAGTGAGCTGGGCTAACTTCCCCTTCCTCTCTTTCTCTCTCTCGTGCACCACAGCGAGCACACTAAGCTCACCCGCACGCGCCGTCGCGGACCTCTTCGCCGACGTGCTCCCGGCCATCCTCCGGCCACCTCGCCTTGTCCATCGCACTCACCACGCCGCGTTGGGGCTAACCATGCACTCCCCGCACCTCACCGCACACTCTAGCCACGAGTTCGTCTTCAACCGAACTCCGGCGGCCGCCAAAGTCGCCGCCGGCGCCAACTCCGGCCACCCCGAGCCCAACCACCACCACCAATAGTCGCGGCTCAACCTCAGCAACACGTAGATGCCTTCCGCCGTCCATTTGGTTGCCAGAATGGCAAAAAGCACTTTCGCCGCCGCGTCGGGCTCGCCGGCGGCTAGACGCCGGCGTGTTTGACTCTGACTTTGACCACGGGTGGGCCCCGGTTGACCCCCTGGGTCTATGACATGTGGGGCCCCCTCTGTTAATTAATCCAGTTAGTTTAAATCTAATTTAGTTAAACTAATTGAATACTGACATGCGGGACCCACTGGTCAGTTTGACCTGGACCAGCCCGTTGACCACTGACGTCATCATGACGTAGTGCTGACGCAGAAATTTAATTACTGGAATTATTTTTACACAGGAAATTCCAGAATATTATTTAAACTTCAAAAATTCATAACTTTTATTCTGTAACTCCAAATTGGACAAATTATATATGAAAAATGATCAGAAAAATCCAATCTTTCCATCTGTACTGGTTTCATGCATGTTTAAACAAGCTAACCTGCTGATTATCACAGAACAAGATAAAACACCTTAAATGGCAACTTATGAGTTTGAACTTTGAATCAATGGTTCAAATTAGTTCAAACCCATCTGTTCCTAGTTGCATTAGCCCAATACACTCATTTTGCCATGTCTCATGCATGCATCATATTGTTGCATACTGTTTGGTAATGTTTGTGTATCGGTGCTCTCTGCGGCAGGTTCTGCCCCCGAGGAGTACCGTGATAACCCCGACGAAGAGCAATACCAGTGCACCGACCCGTCAGGCAAGCAACCAACCATTTGATCATATCGATACAATCCCATGTTCTCGCTCCTGCTCTCTTTTACTGCATTAAGACAACGCGTTTCAAACTGCTGTGTGCTACGGTAGTTGAACCCATTTCCTCTGCATGACCTGTCATTGCCACAGTAACTAGATGAAACCCACTAGCATGTGTAGGAGTTGTTTGAGCCATATGTATGTGTTGTTCCTACCTTGCTATGCCTGCTATGCTTAGAGTCATGTCAGGTCTGGTTCATCTGGGTGATGGGCTAGAGTGAAATGTTTATGTCGGTAATGAGAGTGGTGTGGTGAACACGATTTGGTAAAGGTATCGATGAGAGGCCATGTAGGAGTACATGGTGGGTTGTTTCATTGAAGCCGACCTTAAGCACTGAGATCTGTATGTGTGATTTAAGAATCAGCTACTACCATGCATTGGGCCCGAAACCAATGGACCCTCTCGGCTTCTTATTCACCCTAGTTCTCCGTCCAGGAGTTGCAAGTAGTTTCTGGTGTTTGTAGCCTACTGGAGGCCGTGGACAGCGCTGACCGTAGGGGTGGGCTGTGATGCGGTAGGTACGTGGCACGGTGTACCGAATACCCGTTAGGTATCTCGGGAACCCTGTTCACATTGTCCGGGGCCGTATGGGAAACCTCGGCCGGACTCCCTGCGGATGGAACCTGGATAGGCGATAAACCTGGACTGGAGGCTTAGGTGATTAGGTAGGTCGTGGCCGACACCCACGTTGGGCTTCCGCTTGAAGGTTGCCGAGTACATGTCGTGTAAACGACGGTAAGTGGTGAGAGCGTGTATGAAGGAGTACACCCCTGCAGGGTTAACATGATCTATTCGAATAGCCGCGTCCGCGGTAAAGGACTACTTGGTTGCCTATACAGTTCATAGACAAGTAAATGGAAACTGTTAAAAGCCTCAAGATAAGTGTGAGTGCCGAGGATGGCTCTTCCGTAGGAAGACGGAGGTGGATCCTCGGTAGTGTATTGAAGTGGTGAGTAGTGGACTCGTGTGCGAAAAACCATTTCAAGTTGAAGTATCGTAGGATAGTCTAGCCAAGAGTCAAAGCTGGCTTGCTGCAATAACTCCACCAACCCTTCTTGATAATATGCATGTATGTAGGATCTGATGTAAGTCTTGCTGAGTACCTTTGTACTCATGTTGCTATAATTTACATTTTTACAGAAGACGCTGCAACCCCTTCTGATGGGTTCTATGTAGACGTTGACATCAACGAGTAGGCTAAAGGCCCAGGTGGTGACCCTGAGCTTGTGAAGGACCATGTAGTATAGCTAGGCTTTCCAAGCCTCTTTTATTTTACTAAGTTGTCTGTACTCAGACAAGTTACTTCCGCTGCTGGTTTGTATGACTGTATGACTTGTATGTTGGGTCGTGAGACCCGTACCTTTGTGTATGTTATGTATGGCTCCCTGAGCCTTAAATAAAGTACTTGTGTCGTAGAGTTATGTTGTGATGCTTCGTTGTATTTGCACATATTGAGCATATTGTGTGTATGATTGAAATGCTTGGTATGTGTGGGATCTGACTATCTAGTTGTTTATCTTTAGTAGCCTCTCTTACCGGGAAATGTCTCCTAGTGTTACCGCTGAGCCATGGTAGCTTGCTACTGCTCTGGAACACTTAGGCTGGCCGGCATGTGTCCTTCTTCGTTCCTGTGTCTGTCCCTTCGGGGAAATGTCACGCTTTGAGTACCGGAGTCCTGTTAGCCCGCTACAGCCCGGTTTACCGGAGTCCTGCTAGCCCAGTGCTACAGCCCGGACCCATTTGCTGATGACCGACACGTTCGAAGCTGGGTCATGGATGCCTGTCCCTGTAAGTCTGTGCCACTTTGGGTTTACGACTAGTCATGTCAGCCCGGGCTCCTTATCATATGGATGCTAGCGACACTATCATATACGTGAGCCAAAAGGCGCAAACGGTCCCGGGCAAAGGTAAGGCGACACCCGTGGGGATACCGTGCGTGAGGCCGCAAAGTGATATGAGGTGTTACCGGCTAGATCGATGTGACATCGAGTCGGGGTCCTGACAGCGTTGGCATCAGAGCCGGACTGCCTGTAGGTTCTCCAAGCCAAACTGGTCGATGTTGAGTCTAGAAATTCTTTAGTTATATGTAGGGGAATTGTTTGTGGGTTGGAACGTAAGGCTCTTTTTACTCCTTTATCTTATGACATTCTGATCTGAGTCAGTCCATTCTTCCACCGGGGGTTAAGGAATTAGGATCTATACTCTCTATCAGGATCACGTGTTACTAATCAGTAGTACCTTATAAGTTTGATGGATACAAGCCTAGTTCAGTTCTACTACCACATTATGTTGTTAGAATGGATTCAGAACTTGATATGATGATGTTGAGTGTGTACGAAATCCTTTGTCAAATGTCTCAAATCCTTCTTGAGCATTTACAGCTGTTATGCTGCCGAAATTTTGCTAGAAATTCTAATGCCTTTGCATTATGATTGTGCTTTCAGATGGCCACTCGCGACCTCAATCAAGTGGTTCGCCTGACTCGATGCCTAGATGTACCCGGCCATACCGCCAAGTTGGTCAGGGTAATGACTGAGGCTGGATACCGTTGGTATCCTGAGTACACGGTCGAGGAGCAATTTCGGGACTTCAATCAAAGCCAGTATCTCTGCACTGTCAGGATATTTCCATCTTATCCTGGATCCACCGAGCCCCTTCACTGCTCCTATGGACTCGGGGTTACTATTGAGATGGCTGTGCAGGACGCCGCCTACTCTATGATGACCATTATGCGAGTCAGATCTGGGCTATTTCGGGACTCTGATTTCCGGTATATGCCAGGATCACTTCCGGGAGCACAAGGGTATCTCCAGGCTATCTATGCTGACCCCACCCAGGAGGATTCACGGACTCGCACCACTGCTGAGATGCTCGAGGATAAGGACCGTGAAAATCGGGCCTTGAGGTTAGAGCTCTTCAATACCCGTGCTGACCACTGGGCTACTTTGACTCGGTTTGCACCGGCGGTGCAAGCTGGATATTCAGATATGCGCGATCTCTATCCTGTGAGATCTGCTCTGCCAGACGTGATGGGTTGGCGTGATGTAGGAGGCATCACCCCACCTCGCGGTCCCCGCAGGCCACCGTCTGTTGGTCCAAGGCCTCATCCTAGCCCCTATGGTCCACAAGCTCCGCGAGATCGTCTGTTTCCGGATGATCATGTTGAGCTTCCAGGCTATGGAGGTGACTTCTACGAGGACTACTACGGATCGGTCTGAGTTAGTGGTAGTATCACTAGTTCGCACTAGCTGTGTCGTCTATCGTCCCGCGTGACTCGTGGGATATGACCTAGTTTGTACTCTTTCCGGAGGTGTAGAAAAATAATGTATAGGAGCTTGGGATGCCTCCGATGAGATGTAATCCTCTTTTCACCGTAATAGTACTTTGTTTGGTCTTGTACTAAACCCTGTATGGTGTGTATGACGATGGAATAAAAGAAGCAGTTTCTGTATCTACCATGTCATACGGATGATCATCTTGCATTCCGAGTTATTCCTTACATTTTGTATCCTATGTTGGAATTTTATCATCCTGACTAAATCATTGTCTTGTTTACCTAGGATGGTCAACACGCGCGCTAACCCTGCTTCTCAAGAGCAGGCCGAAGGCAGTGAAGTCAGGGATGCAAATCTGCCTCATCCCCCTTCACTAGCCGAGGTTATGATGGAAGCTGAGAGAAACAAGCGGGAGACCAACCGTTTGTTGGAGCGTATTGAACAGAATACAGCACACCATCAGAGGACCAACGTGGTGTCACTCAGTGATTTTATCAAATTGCATCCACCCACGTTCCACCACTCCGTCGAGCCTCTCGACGCTGATGACTGGCTTCGCAGTATCGCTCACAAACTGCGTTCCGCGCTGGTAGCGGAGGCTGACAAGGTCACCTTTGCTGCATATCATCTTGAAGGCCCCGCCAGTCTATGGTGGGAGAATTATGGAGCTATGCGCCCGGCGGGCCATGTCACTACTTGGGCTGAGTTCAGTGAGGCTTTCCGTGAACATCACATTCCGGAGGGTCTCATGGACCGTAAACGTGAAGAATTTTGCAGTTTCACCCAAGGCCGACTTTCTGTGGATGCTTACAGCAGGGAGTTTGGTAATCTCGCACGATATGCAACTGAGGAAGTGTCTACTGATGCCAAGAAGCAAGCAAGGTTCCGTAAGGGCCTTAGTCCTGAGCTTCGCCGCGACCTCCGTCTGCATGAGTGCACATCTTTTCAGAAACTTGTCAACAAAGCCATCAGTGCTGAAACTGGTCAGACTGACTATGACGCAACACGCAAGCATGGCCGTGACATGGGTTCCTCATCCGGTGCTGGTCCTCAGAAGCGCCGCGTGTGGGTACCCAACACCGCCCTGCCACCCAGGTTCACACCGAGGCCATCTTTCCAAGCGCCTCGCCCTGTTCAACAGTCTGCTCCAGCCAAGCCCTATGGGGGTCCAACTAACAATGCTCCTCCACGTACCAGTTCCGTGACTTGCTTCAAATGTGGGGAATCTGGCCACTATATGCGTGAGTGTCCCCAGACCAATCCCAACCAGTCTGCTAAAGCTGTTGGCCGTGGCAAGCCGATAGGGAAAGTGTTCCACGCCAAGCCGGTCACCGCTTCACGTGGCCATGTCAACTGTATCTCTGCCGAAGAAGCTCAGGAGGATCCCAACGTCGTTCTCGGTACGCTTCTTGTTAATTGCCACCCGGCATCTGTTCTTTTCGATACAGGAGCCTCTCATTCTTTTATATCTGAAAACTATGCTCGCTTGCATAACGTCGCATTCGGTGATATGCCAACCTCTATGGTAATTCAAACTCCGGGATCCAAATGGCAAACTTCTAGAGTAAGCCATGGAAATGAAATCCAAGTCGACAGACTTGTTTTCCTCGCGTCTTTGATAGCCCTTAAATCTTCAGATATTAATATCATTTTGGGTATGGACTGGATGTCAGCTCATCAAGCCAAAATTGATTGCTTCTCTAGGACTGTTCAACTCACCCATCCTTCGGGGAAGATAGTCAATGTCTTGACCCGAATAGCCAAGCGACAATTATATTCTCTTAACGCCAGCCCTTTGCCAGACCTTGAGGACGTGCCGGTAGTCCGTGACTTCCCGGATGTCTTCCCAGAGGAATTGCCAGGTGTTCCACCTGACAGGGATGTTGAGTTCGTAATAGACCTCATCCCCGGAACCGTTCCGATTGCTAGAAGACCTTATAAGATGGCACCCCTAGAACTAGCCGAGCTTAAGAAACAACTCGATGAGTCCTTGAAAAAGGGTTTCATCCGACCTAGCTCATCTCCGTGGGCTTGCCCCGTCCTCTTCGTCAAGAAGAAGGATGGTACGGACCGGATGGTTGTAGATTACCGACCTGTCAATTTGGTCACAATCAAGAACAAATATCCGCTTCCCAGGATCAACGACCTGTATGATCAGCTCGCTGGATCCTCAGTCTTCTCCAAGATGGATTTGAGGTTGGGCTACCATCAAATCAAAATCAGAAACGGGGACATTCCTAAAACGGCCTTTGTTACTCGTTATGGCCAATACGAGTACACCGTCATGTCCTTCGGTTTAACCAACGCTCCAGCCACCTTTTCTCGGTTAATGAACTCAATCTTCATGGAGTATTTGGATAAATTCGTCGTGGTTTACCTCGATGATATACTCATCTACTCCAAGAACGAGGAAGAACATGCCGAACATCTAAGGCTAGTGTTGAAGAAACTTCGAGAGCATCGCCTTTATGCCAAATTTTCTAAATGTGAATTTTGGTTGTCAGAAGTGACCTATCTGGGTCATGTAATATCTGGTAAAGGTATTGCTGTTAACCCTGAGCGAGTTCAAGCCGTCCTTAATTGGACTCCACCTGAATCGGTCAAGCAAGTTCGGAGTTTTCTGGGCTTAGCGAGCTATTGTCGTCGCTTTGTCGAGAACTTCTCCAAGGTTGCCAAACCTCTAACCGAACTCCTCAAGAAAGATAAGAAGTTCGAATGGACTCCACAATGTGAGCACAGCTTTCAGGAACTGAAAAGACGCCTGACCTCTGCTCCCGTACTGGTACCGCCAGACTTCTCCAAGGACTTTGTTATCTACTGCGACGCCTCGCGACAAGGACTAGGTTGCATTCTCATGCAAGATCGACACGTAATTGCTTACGCTTCACGGCAATTGCACCCACATGAGGAGAATTATCCTACTCATGATCTAGAGCTTGCAGCCGTAGTCTATGCACTTAAGACCTGGCGACATTACCTCCTCGGTAATCGTTGCGAAATATTCACTGATCACCAAAGTCTGAAGTACATTTTCACCCAACCGGATCTGAATCTCAGGCAAAGACGTTGGGTTGAATTGATCACAGACTTCGACTTAGGAATAACCTACACCCCAGGGAAAGCCAACGTCATGGCTGATGCGCTAAGTCGTAAATCTTATTGTAACAATCTGATGTTACAACAAAGTCAACCGCTTCTCCATGAGGAATTTCGGAAGCTTAACCTTCACATTGTTCCTCAAGGTTTTCTTTCCACCTTGGTGGCAAAACCTACCCTTACGGATCAGATTATCAAAGCACAGAAGGTAGATCCGGGAATCTCCCGCATCAAGAGAAACATTCAGAAAGGAATTGCGAATTGCTTCTCCATTAATGATCAAGGGGTCGTATACTTCGGGAATCGACTAGTGGTTCCCAAAGTGCGAAACCTGAGGCGTTTGATCCTTAAGGAAGCTCATGAATCTCCTCTCACCATTCATCCCGGTAGTACTAAGATGTATCAGGACCTACGCCAGAGGTTCTGGTGGACTAGGATGAAGAGAGAAATTGCTCAGTTTATTGCAAATTGCGACGTCTGTCGTCGTGTAAAAGCAGAGCATCAACGGCCTGCTGGCACCCTTCAACCCTTAGCTATTCCTGAATGGAAATGGGATAAAATTGGTATGGATTTCATTACCGGTTTTCCCAGGACCAAGAGAGGGAATAATGCTATTTTCGTCGTGGTCGATCGTCTTTCCAAAGTAGCCCATTTCTTACCTGTTCGTGAGAGTATAACCGCTAGCCAGCTGGCAGACTTATACATCTCCCGAATAGTGTCCCTCCATGGTGTTCCTTTGGAAATTAACTCGGATCGAGGAAGTCTTTTCACCTCTCGATTTTGGGAAAGTTTCCAAAATGCTATGGGAACCCGTCTCTCCTTTAGCACCGCCTTCCACCCTCAGTCGAGTGGTCAAGTGGAACGCGTCAACCAGATTCTAGAAGACATGCTTCGAGCCTCTGTTATCTCATTCGGAATGGACTGGGAGAAGTGCCTTCCATTTGCCGAATTCGCTTACAACAACAGCTATCAATCTAGCTTGGGTAAAGCCCCTTTTGAAGTTCTCTATGGACGACGGTGTCGAACACCCCTTAACTGGTCAGAGACCGGGGAAAGACAATTCTTTGGCCCGGATATGATTCAGGAAGCAGAAGAACAAGTTCGTATCGTTCGTGAAAAGTTGAAAACAGCTCAATCTCGTCAAAAGAGTCAATATGACCGAAAACATAAGGCTATGACTTTCGAGGTTGACGAGAAGGCTTATCTTCGGGTCACCCCTCTGAAGGGAACCCATCGTTTCGGTATCAAAGGCAAATTGGCTCCTCGTTACATTGGACCGTTTCGCATTCTCGCCAAACGAGGGGAAGTTGCCTACCAATTGGAACTACCTCCGCACCTCTCCAGAGTCCACGATGTCTTCCACGTTTCTCAACTCAGGCGTTGCTTCTCGGATCCTATCCGTGGAGTGGACCACGAAACGCTTGATCTCCAAGATAATCTTACATATCGAGAGTACCCCATTCGTATCCTCGATCAGACCGAACGTACCACTCGACGTCATAATATCAAGTTTCTCAAAGTTCAATGGTCGCACCATTCTGAGGATGAAGCAACTTGGGAAAGGGAGGATCGTCTTCGACTCGAGTATCCCGCCTTCTTCCCGGAGGAACCCAAATCTCGGGACGAGATTCTTTTGAGTGGGGGTGAGTTGTCACATCCTAGTTAGCCATGCATTAGAGTGTTGCATCATGTCTACTTTTTCATCAGAAACTTGAAATGGGGATGACAGAACCCCCAGTCCCCTCTGAAACCAACTAGGGTTTACTAAAAAAACTTTTCAATGAACCTGAAATGCCCTTCTAAAATGCCCATCATTTTTGTCTTGGTTCAGAACCTCTGCCAAAAGTGGTGCACATTTTCCTAGGCCATCTTAGGGTTTTTGAATTAAATCATAAATATTTGAATTTGGGCATTTAAAATTATATAAAATATTTAAATGCTCAAATATCTCCAAACTAAAATGTTTCATGTTGGAAATAATCCAACTATGGACCAGGAGTAATTTGGTGATTTTAGGAGTTGCCTAAGTATTTTATTTAATTCAACAAAGTTGCAGAAGTATTAAAAAAACAGAAACAGAAAGAAAAAGGGAAAACTTACCTGGCGCCACCACAGGCCCACCAGCCAGCCCACCTGGCCGGCCCAGCCCGGCCACCGCTCCAGCGAGCTGCTTGGCTTGCCAGGCAGGCAGCCAAGGTGCTCGGCGGCGGCACCGCAGCTCGCCACGCAGCTGCACGCCGCCCTGCCTCCCCCTCTCGCCGCCCTGATGGCCTGGACGAGCTCCACGTCGCGCCCCGACCCTCCTGGACACCTCCATTCGCCCCCAGTTCCTCTCCCTCGCGCTCCCACGCCATGGCCGACGCCACCGTCGCCGCACCGCCGCCGTAGCCGTGCTCCCCGTCGTCTCCACGCCGCGCCACCGTGTCCAGAAGCTCCGCCGTCCTCTACTTCTTCGAGCTAGCCGAGCCCCGAGCGCTCGCGTGCCCCGAAGCCGCCGCACCAACCTCGCCCGAACCGCCATCGCCGGAGATCCCCTTCGCCGTCGCCGCCGCAGCAGCTCGTCCCCGACCACGCCGTCCTTTCCATCAAGACCGCAGTGAGCTGGGCTAACTTCCCCTTCCTCTCTTTCTCTCTCTCGTGCACCACAGCGAGCACACTAAGCTCACCCGCACGCGCCGTCGCGGACCTCTTCGCCGACGTGCTCCCGGCCATCCTCCGGCCACCTCGCCTTGTCCATCGCACTCACCACGCCGCGTTGGGGCTAACCATGCACTCCCCGCACCTCACCGCACACTCTAGCCACGAGTTCGTCTTCAACCGAACTCCGGCGGCCGCCAAAGTCGCCGCCGGCGCCAACTCCGGCCACCCCGAGCCCAACCACCACCACCAATAGTCGCGGCTCAACCTCAGCAACACGTAGATGCCTTCCGCCGTCCATTTGGTTGCCGGAATGGCAAAAAGCACTTTCGCCGCCGCGTCGGGCTCGCCGGCGGCTAGACGCCGGCGTGTTTGACTCTGACTTTGACCACGGGTGGGCCCCGGTTGACCCCCTGGGTCTATGACATGTGGGGCCCCCTCTGTTAATTAATCCAGTTAGTTTAAATCTAATTTAGTTAAACTAATTGAATACTGACATGCGGGACCCACTGGTCAGTTTGACCTGGACCAGCCCGTTGACCACTGACGTCATCATGACGTAGTGCTGACGTAGTAATTTAATTACTGGAATTAATTTTACACAGGAAATTCCAGAATATTATTTAAACTTCAAAAATTCATAATTTTATTCTGTAACTCCAAATTGGACAAATTATATATGAAAAATGATCAGAAAAATCCAATCTTTCCATCTGTACTGGTTTCATGCATGTTTAAACAAGCTAACCTGCTGATTATCACAGAACAAGATAAAACACCTTAAATGGCAACTTATGAGTTTGAACTTTGAATCAATGGTTCAAATTAGTTCAAACCCATCTGTTCCTAGTTGCATTAGCCCAATACACTCATTTTGCCATGTCTCATGCATGCATCATATTGTTGCATACTATTTGGTAATGTTTGTGTATCGGTGCTCTCTGCGGCAGGTTCCGCCCCCGAGGAGTACCGTGATAACCCCGACGAAGAGCAATACCAGTGCACCGACCCGTCAGGCAAGCAACCAACCATTTGATCATATCGATACAATCCCATGTTCTCGCTCCTGCTCTCTTTTACTGCATTAAGACAACGCGTTTCAAACTGCTGTGTGCTACGGTAGTTGAACCCATTTCCTCTGCATGACCTGTCATTGCCACAGTAACTAGATGAAACCCACTAGCATGTGTAGGAGTTGTTTGAGCCATATGTATGTGTTGTTCCTACCTTGCTATGCCTGCTATGCTTAGAGTCGTGTCAGGTCTGGTTCATCTGGGTGATGGGCTAGAGTGAAATGTTTATGTCGGTAATGAGAGTGGTGTGGTGAACACGATTTGGTAAAGGTATCGATGAGAGGCCATGTAGGAGTACATGGTGGGTTGTTTCATTGAAGCCGACCTTAAGCACTGAGATCTGTATGTGTGATTTAAGAATCAGCTACTACCATGCATTGGGCCCGAAACCAATGGACCCTCTCGGCTTCTTATTCACCCTAGTTCTCCGTCCAGGAGTTGCAAGTAGTTTCTGGTGTTTGTAGCCTACTGGAGGCCGTGGACAGCGCTGACCGTAGGGGTGGGCTGTGATGCGGTAGGTACGTGGCACGGTGTACCGAATACCCGTTAGGTATCTCGGGAACCCTGTTCACATTGTTCGGGGCCGTATGGGAAACCTCGGCCGGACTCCCTGCGGATGGAACCTGGATAGGCGATAAACCTGGACTGGAGGCTTAGGTGATTAGGTAGGTCGTGGCCGACACCCACGTTGGGCTTCCGCTTGAAGGTTGCCGAGTACATGTCGTGTAAACGACGGTAAGTGGTGAGAGCGTGTATGAAGGAGTACACCCCTGCAGGGTTAACATGATCTATTCGAATAGCCGCGTCCGCGGTAAAGGACTACTTGGTTGCCTATACAGTTCATAGACAAGTAAATGGAAACTGTTAAAAGCCTCAAGATAAGTGTGAGTGCCGAGGATGGCTCTTCCGTAGGAAGACGGAGGTGGATCCTCGGTAGTGTATTGAAGTGGTGAGTAGTGGACTCGTGTGCGAAAAACCATTTCAAGTTGAAGTATCGTAGGATAGTCTAGCCAAGAGTCAAAGCTGGCTTGCTGCAATAACTCCACCAACCCTTCTTGATAATATGCATGTATGTAGGATCTGATGTAAGTCTTGCTGAGTACCTTTGTACTCATGTTGCTATAATTTACATTTTTACAGAAGACGCTGCAACCCCTTCTGATGGGTTCTATGTAGACGTTGACATCAACGAGTAGGCTAAAGGCCCAGGTGGTGACCCTGAGCTTGTGAAGGACCATGTAGTATAGCTAGGCTTTCCAAGCCTCTTTTATTTTACTAAGTTGTCTGTACTCAGACAAGTTACTTCCGCTGCTGGTTTGTATGACTGTATGACTTGTATGTTGGGTCGTGAGACCCGTACCTTTGTGTATGTTATGTATGGCTCCCTGAGCCTTAAATAAAGTACTTGTGTCGTAGAGTTATGTTGTGATGCTTCGTTGTATTTGCACATATTGAGCATATTGTGTGTATGATTGAAATGCTTGGTATGTGTGGGATCTGACTATCTAGTTGTTTATCTTTAGTAGCCTCTCTTACCGGGAAATGTCTCCTAGTGTTACCGCTGAGCCATGGTAGCTTGCTACTGCTCTGGAACACTTAGGCTGGCCGGCATGTGTCCTTCTTCGTTCCTGTGTCTGTCCCTTCGGGGAAATGTCACGCTTTGAGTACCGGAGTCCTGTTAGCCCGCTACAGCCCGTTTTACCGGAGTCCTGCTAGCCCAGTGCTACAGCCCGGACCCATTTGCTGATGACCGACACGTTCGAAGCTGGGTCATGGATGCCTGTCCCTGTAAGTCTGTGCCACTTTGGGTTTACGACTAGTCTTGTCAGCCCGGGCTCCTTACCATATGGATGCTAGCGACACTATCATATACATGAGCCAAAAGGCGCAAACGGTCCCGGGCAAAGGTAAGGCGACACCCGTGGGGATACCGTGCGTGAGGCCGCAAAGTGATATGAGGTGTTACCGGCTAGATCGATGTGACATCGAGTCGGGGTCCTGACAACGGCGCTCCGGGTCGCCACCGCTGTGTCGGAGCCCGCGGGCAGCACCTTCTTCCCCTTCTTCATGCACAACGTCTACTCGGGGCTGGTGCCCCCATTCTCCCGCTTCTTCTTCGCCATTCTCCACCATTATGGCCTCCATGCGCTCCACATCCATGCCAACTCCATCATCCTCCTGTCCATTTTCGCTTTCTACTGTGAGGTGTTCGTGGGGTGATGCTCTCCGTTGCCCTGCTTTGCCACTTCTTCTTCCTCCGCATGACTGGCGACAATCCAGTTGGGTGCATCAGCTTCGTCGCGGTGCGGGGTGGCAACGCAATCTCCCGCGCCGGGAGGAAGGTGGAGGATGCCGTGAAGAAGTGGGTTTTGATGGATGCCAAGTGCTCCCAGAGCTCACTGAAGCTGCCGAATTCATTCCTTGTCTACGAGAAGGTGTGGCATTCTGAGAAGATCATCGACCCCTTCTTGACAAAGTTGGTGAAGAAGATGGAGATGGACCTGAAGAGCGAGAAGTTGACGGGGGCCATGTTCATTAAGGAGTTCCTAAGGCAGCACATTGCACCACTCCAAGACCACTCCCGCCCCCTGTGGAAGCTTGGCGGGGACGACGATGAGCAAGGTGCTGCTCTACCTGACGGGGAAGGACCCGAGCAATCCCACAGAAGATTGGCTTCTGCTGTACTACCGGGATGACAGCGAGGAGGTAGCCGCGACCATGCCGGTCTTCGACGAGTTTGGCCTTGTGCGGCCAGGGTCTCCTCCGTCGCCTACTGCCTTTGTGCACTTGTCCTCCGATGATCGTTCCTTCGAGGCCACCGTGGATGAGATGGCAGAGGAATCCTCCGTCCTGCAGCAGAGGGAGCTCCTCCGCGACTTCCCCGATGATGATGATGATGATGAACCTCCGGTGGTGGAGGTGTCGCGCCCTTCCGGAGTTACCACAAGATCTGGGGTGTCCTGTTCAAAGCAGCCCAAGCAAGCGGCCACGAAGAAGGGCAGGACCGCGCTGATTCCTCTGGGCAGTGCTCCACCTTTGCCGACAACGTCCCGGGCGGCACAAACCGCAAGCTCTCCTGCTCCCAAGAGCTCGGCACCAGCTGCTCCACCTCTGCGCCCGGTGTTGAGCATGAAGAGGAGCTACGCCTTTGTCGGCCAGTAAGTATTTTCCTTAACCTTGTTCATTGATTCTTGAAGTGATGCTTAGTGCCTTCGTCTGTCATCAGACAACAGCCATCGAAGAAGCAGAAGGATGACATGGAGGTTGTTGCCGCCGCGAGCACTGAAGCGGCTACCGCGACCCTGACAAAGGAGAAGGCTACGGCCCCCGCAGCTCTGGTGGTGATGTCGTCTTCCGAGGGCATGGAAGTCCATCCTCAGGAGGGGTTGGTGCCTTTCGTGGTGTTGACTCCACCTGTGCCTGCCCCTATTGCAGTTGCTGAGGCCGCCTAGACTCTGGAGCCCCCGGTCCTTCCTGAGGCTGAGCCTTCTTCTATCCTGGCGCTGAGGGCACCTTCCCCCTTGCCAAGTGTGTGGCCGAGCCGTGGTGCTCCTTCCACCTCCGGGGCCCTGGAGGAGGCAAGGGTGGCGCTGGACCTCCTCCAGGGTGAACTTCAGGGCCCGGATCATCGCTCAGGGCAGGGGCGCCTGGGGCTGATTTCCGGTTGGCATCCGGCCGATTCGTCTGTCCGTGCGGCCTGGGGCTCTACGGAGGAAGCGCAGAAGGTGCTTGGAGTGGTCGCCACCAAGCGCGACCTGGCGCAGAGGGAAGCTGCAGAAGTTGAGGAGCAGTGCCGCGCGGTGGAGGCTGAGCTGAAGGTTCTTAAAGATCAGCAGGCCGCCCATGCCAGCCAGCTCCAGGAGCGTGAGGAGAAGCTGAAGGCCCAGGAAGCCTCCATCTCCAATCGAGATGCCGAGGTGAAGAAGGCAGCCTTGGAGCAGGCTGACGAGCGTGATCGCCAGATAAAGCTGAAGAAGGTGGCGGAAGCAGCCCAAGTGGCCCTTGCCGAGGCCAAGAAAGTGGCCGCAGTGGAGCGCAGCACCCTCGCCCCCTTGAGGCACGTTTCCACAAGGCCCATAAGTCGCTTTTTGGGGACGATTCCTTGAAGAAGGTGGTGGCGACGACCCCGAAGGAGAGTCCTGTTGCTCTACTTCCTGAAGTCTTGGCGGTGCTTGAAGATGTTGTCGATGGGTTTGCCTCCTTGGTGGAAAACGAGGCGCATTCGCTCTCTTCCTCTGCGCTTACGTGCGTCTTCAGCCACCTATACCACCAGGATGCCGACTTTGCCTTCTCCTCCTTCCTCGCCCCGGTGGACTCCGATTCCCAGGATGTTGCTGCTGCCGCCGTGAAGGGCTCTGTGGACGCCATGCTGAGTAAGTTCCTGGTCGTTGGTCCCCCGACTGAAGTCGGTGGAACGGGCGACGCGCCTGGCAACGAGGCTCTGCTGGCGGGCAGCGGTGACACCCAAATCTGAAGAGGTGCCCGGTGATTCCGCTTGTCCTGTATCATGCAACATGCCTCCAGGAGGCGTTTAAAACTATTTGCTTGGAACAGTATGTTTTGTAATAATTTGATCATGCTTCCTCATCTTTTCCGTTTGCTTTGTTGTTCTGTGTCGGCAGAGCCCGGCCCCGCGCATACCTCAGCCACCGTTGGGTCGTCCGGATCACCAGGACGAGCCCAATGGGTGAGGGGCTACTTGACCAGTTAGGCTCCTGAGACGCGATGCTCAGGAGTCCCCCTTGACATGCGAACAACTTAGGAAAAAGGCAGAGGAGCAAGCCTTGGTGTTCTGTGTCGGTAGGGCCCAGGCCCGCACATACCTCAGCCGCCATTGGGTCGTCCGGATCACCAGGACGAGCCCAAGGGGTGAGGGGCTATGTCTCCAGTTAGGCTCTTGAGACGCGATGCTCAAGAGTCCCCCTTGACGTACGAATGGATTTAAAAGGAGGGATGAGAGCCAGGTCTTGGCGTTCTGCATCGGCAGGGCCCGGCCCCGCGTGTGCCTCAGCCGCCATTGGGTCGTCCGGATCACCAGGACGAGCCCAAGGGGTGAGGGGCTACGTGGCCAGTTAGGCTCCTGAGACGTGATGCTCAGGTGTCCCCCTTGACGTACGAACAGACCATCATACCTTCCCCTCGCCGAGCTCTCGCTTGGGAGGGGTGCACGAAGACCAGGCCCGTGAGGCCTCGCGAGGTGGGGTACGCCAGGCGTGACCTGAGCGTAGCCCCCGTGCCCAGCCCCCTCGTGCTACCCTCCCGAGGGAGAGCACCATGGTGAGGCTAGCCACTGAGCCCGAAGGCTCCCTGAGGTTATTGCAGCCGTGAGGCCACCCCCAGTTGTATATCACTAGCGCGGAGCATAGCGCTTCCGCTCTTGCATGAGCATAGCCACTCCTCGGCAGTGTCGACGGCCAGGCGGAGCATGGTGCTTCCACTGGTGCGTGGGAGGGGGCTCACTCTGAGGAGAGCCCCCGGGGCGTGTACAGCCCCGCCCTCACACGTGGCTTGCACGGCAGGGCTGGAGGTGTATATGGGCACCCGTGAGCTAGCGCAGGACTCACGAGGCCCTACCTCAAGGCGGCTTGCGCCTGGTCTTGATTGGGGGTGCTTGAATTGGTCCTGCGAGATGGTTAGGCAGCCTGCGCCGAATGGGTTTCCTGAGGTTATTGCATGAGAAGACCAAGCACCAATGACCCCAGGAGGTGACGTGAACGGGACCGGCCCGCCAGACAGAGCTCAGCCATTGGGTTTATCGACGCTGCAGGGACGGACCCGAGCACAGATGTCGTGCCCAGTCTTCTCATGCAAAGATCCTGAATAAAAACAACCGGCGCGCGGTTCCCGTGGCCACGGGGGCACCAGGACACGCACCCTCACTCATCCTCCTACGATTAGCTCATGCAAGAACAAGGCACCAATGACCATGGGAGGGGACGTACACGAGACTGGCCCGCGAGCCAAAGCTCAGCCTCTTGGGATTAGCGATGCTGCAGGGACGGACCACAGCACAGACGTCGTGCCAGTCCTTGATCATGAGGCGGTCGCAGGGGGGGCTTGCAAGGGCGCGAGATGTTCTTAGCAATGAAGCGTCGGTTAGGCAGTCAATAATTCAAAAGTAGCTTGCAAAGGATTGTAACTGGCTCTGATAGATGCGGAAAAGATACATGCCGTAGGGACGGACCCACATGAAGGAAATATGCCCTAGAGGCAATAATAAAGGTATTATTTATTTCCTTATATCATGATAAATGTTTATTATTCATGCTAGAATTGTATTAACCGGAAACATAATACATGTGTGAATACATAGACAAACATAGTGTCACTACTTTGTCTCTACTTGACTAGCTCGTTTATCAAAGATGGTTATGTTTCCTAGCCATGGACAAAAGAGTTGTCATTTGATTAACGGGGTCACATCATTAGGAGAATGATGTGATTGACTTGACCCATTCTGTTAGCCTTAGCACTTGATCGTTTAGTATATTGCTACTTCTTTCTTCATGACTTATACATGTTCCTATGACTATGAGATTATGCAACTCCCGTTTACCGGAGGAACACTGTGTGTGCTACCAAATGTCACAACGTAACTGGGTGATTATAAAGGAGCTCTACAGGTGTTTCCGAAGGTACATGTTGGGTTGGCGTATTTTGAGATTAGGATTTGTCACTCCGATTGTCGGAGAGGTATCTCTGGGCCCTCTTGGTAATGCACATCACTTAAGCCTTGCAAGCATTGCAACTAATGAGTTAGTTGTGAGATGATGTATTAGGGAACGAGTAAAGAGACTTGCCGGTAACGAGATTGAACTAGGTATTGAGATACCGACGATCGAATCTCGAGCAAGTAACATACCGATGACAAAGGGAACAACGTATGTTGTTATGCGGTTTGACCGATAAAGATCTTCATAGAATATGTGGGAGCCAATATGAGCATCCAGGTTCCGCTATTGGTTATTGACCGGAAACGTGTCTCGGTCAGGTCTACATTGTTCTCAAACTCGTAGGGTCCGCACGCTTAAGGTTTCAATGACAGTTATATTATGAGTTTATGAGTTTTGATGTACCGAAGGAGTTCGGAGTCCCAGGTGAGATCGGGGACATGACGAGGAGTCTCGAAATGGTCGAGATATAAAGATCGATATATTGGACGACTATATTCGGAGTTCGGAAAGGATCCGAGTGATTTGGGTATTTTTCGGAGTACCGGAGAGTTACGGAAATTCGCCGGGGAGTATATGGGCTTTATTGGGCTTTAGGGGAAAGAGAGAGGAGAGGCTGGGCGCCCCCCGAAGGCCTAGTCCGAATTGGACTAGGGGGAGGGGCTGCGCCCCCTCCTTCCTTCTCTTCTCTTCCCCCTTTCCTTGACTCCTACTCCTACTACTTGGAAGGGGGGGAACCCTACTCCTGGTGGGAGTAGGACTCCTCCTTGGCGTGCCCTCCTTGGCCGGCCACCCCCTCCCCTTTGGCTCCTTTATATACGGGGGTAGTGGGCACCTCTAGACACACAAGTTGATCTTCGTGATCGTTCCTTAGCCGTGTGCGGTGCCCCCTCCACCATATTCCACCTCGGTCATATCGTTGTGGTGCTTAGGCGAAGCCCTGCGTCGGTAGAACATCATCATTGTCACCACACCGTCGTGCTGACGGAACTCACCCCGACACCCTGCTGGATCGGAGTCCGGGGATCGTCATCGAGCTGAACATGTGCTGAACTCGGAGGTGCCGTACGTTCGGTGCTTGGATCGGTCGGATCATGAAGACGTACGACTACATCAACCGCGTTTCCATAACGCTTCCGCTTTCGGTCTACGAGGGTAAGTGGACACACTCTTCCCTCTCATTGCTATGCATCACCATAATCTTGCGTGTGCGTAGGAAATTTTTTGAAATTACTACGTTCCCCAACAGTGGCATCCGAGCCCAGGTTTTATGCGTTGATGTTATATGCACGAGTAGAACACAAGTGAGTTGTGGGCGATACAAGTCATACTGCTTACCAGCATGTCATACTTTGGTTCAGCGGAATTGTTGGATGAAGCGACCCGGACCGACATTATGCGTACGCTTACGCGAGACTGGTTTTACCGTCGTGCTTCGCACACAGGTGACTAGCGGGTGTCTGTTTGTCCAACTTTAGTTGAACCAAGTGTGGCTACGCCCGGTCCTTGCGAAGGTTAAAACAACACTAACTTGACAAACTATCGTTGTGGTTTTGATGTGTAGGTAAGAACGGTTCTTGCTCAGCTCGTAGCAGCCACATAAAATTTGCAAACAACAAAGTAGAGGACGTCTAACTTGTTTTTGCAGGGCATGTTGTGATGTGATATGGTCAAGACGTGATGCTATATTTTATTGTATGAGATGATCATGTTTTGTAACCGAAGTTGTCAGCAACTGGCAGGAGCCATATGGTTGTCGCTTTATTGTATGAAATGCAAAGGCCCTGTAATTGCTTTACTTTATCACTAAGCGGTAGCGATAGTCGTAGAAGCAATAGATGGCGTAACGACAACGATGCTACGATGGAGATCAAGGTGTCGCGCCGGTGATGATGGTGATCACGACGGTGCTTCAGAGATGGAGATCACAAGCACAAGATGATGATGGCCATATCATATCACTTATATTGATTGCATGTGATGTTTATCCTTTGTGCATCTTATCTTGCTTTGATTGACGGTAGCATTTTAAGATGATCTCTCACTAAATTTTCAAGAAGTGTTCTCCCTGAGTATGCACCGTTGCGAAAGTTCTTCGTGCTGAGACACCACGTTATGATCGGGTGTGATAGGCTCTACGTTCAAATACAACGGGTGCAAAACAGTTGCACACGCGAAATACTCAGGTTAAACTTGATGAGCCTAGCATATACAGATATGGCCTCGGAACACAGAGACCGAAATGTCGAGCGTGAATCATATAGTAGATATGATCAACATAGTGATGTTCACCACTGAAAACTACTCCATCTCACATGATGATCGGACATGGTTTAGTTGATTTGGATCACGTGATCACTTAGATGACTAGAGAGATGTCTGTCTAAGTGGGAGTTCTTAAGTAATATGATTAATTGAACTTAAATTTATCATGAACTTAGTCCTGGTAGTATTTTGCAAATTATGTTGTAGATCAATAGCTTGCGTTGTTGCTTTCATATGTTTATTTTGATATGTTCCTAGAGAAAATTGTATTGAAAGATGTTAGTAGCAATGATGCGGATTGGATCCCTGATCTGAGGTTTATCCTCATTGCTGCACAGAAGAATTATGTCCTTAATGCACCGCTAGGTGACAGACCTATTGCAGGAGCAGATGCAGACGTTATGAACGTTTGGCTAGCTCAATATGATGACTACTTGATAGTTTAGTGCACCATGCTTAACGGCTTAGAATCGGGAGTTCAAAGACGTTTTGAACGTCATGGACCATATGAGATGTTCCAGGAGTTGAAGTTAATATTTCAAGAAAATACCCGAGTTGAGAGATAAGAAGTCTCCAACAAGTTCTATGGCTAAAAGATGGAGGAGAATCGCTCAACTAGTGAGCATGTGCTCAGATTGTCTGGGTACTACAATCGCTTGAATCAAGTGGGAGTTAATCTTCCAGATAAGATAGTGATTGACAGAGTTCTCTAGTCACCATCACCAAGTTAGTATAACTTTGTGATGAACTATGGTATGCAAGGGATGACTAAAACGATTCCCGAACTCTTCGTGATGTTGAAATCGGCGAAGGTAGAAATCAAGAAAGAGCATCAAGTGTTGATGGTTGACAAGATCACTAGTTTCAAGTAAAGGGCAAAGGGAAAGAAAGGGAGCTTCAAGTAGAATGATAAGCAAGTTTTCACTCCCACGAAGAAGCCCAAAGCTAAACCAAAGCCTGAAACTGAGTGCTTACACTGCAAAGGAAATGGTCACTGGAAGCAGAAATGCCCTGAATATTTGGTGGATAAGAAGGATGACAAAGTGAACAAGGGTATATTTGATATACAGGTTATTGATGTGTACCTTACTAGTGTTTATAGTAGCCCCTGAGTATTTGATACTTGTTCAGTTGCTAAAAATTAGTAACTCGAAACAGGAGTTACAGAATAATCAGAGACTAGTTGAGGGTGAAGTGGCGATGAGTGTTGGAAGTAGTTCCAAGATTGATATGATCATCATCGCACACTCTATACTTTCGGGATTAGTGTGAAACCTAAATAAATGTTATTTGGCGTTTGCGTTGAACATGAATATGATTTGATCATGTTCATTGCGATACGATTATTCATTTAAAGTCAAAGAATAATTTTTGTTCTGTTTACATGAATAAAATCTTCGATGGTCATACACCCAATGAAAATAGTTTGTTGGATCTCGATCGTAGTGATACACATATTCA
Source organism: Triticum aestivum (assembly GCF_018294505.1). Lineage (NCBI taxonomy): Eukaryota > Viridiplantae > Streptophyta > Magnoliopsida > Poales > Poaceae > Triticum > Triticum aestivum. The sequence continues at coordinate 92,867,818 of NC_057813.1, read as the reverse complement.
TAATATTGATGCCAAAAGATGCAAAGTAAATAATGATAGTGCAACTTATTTGTGGCACTGCCGTTTGGGTCATATCGGTGTAAAGCGCATGAAGAAACTCCATAAAGATGGATTTTCGGAATCACTTGGTTATGAATCATTTGATGCTTGCGAACCGTGCCTTTTGGGCAAGATGACTAAAACTCCGTTTTCCAGAACAATGGAACGAGCTACTGACTTATTGGAAATAATACATACCGATGTATGCGATCCGATGAGTGTTAAGGCTCGCGGCGTGTATCGTTATTTTCTGACCTTCACAGATGATTTGAGCAGATATGGGTATATCTACTTAATGAAGCACAAGTATGAAACATTTGAAAGTTCAAAGAATTTTAGAGTGAAGTGGAGAATCATCGTAACAAGAAAATAAAGTTTCTGCAATTTGATCGCAGAGACAAATATTTGAGTTACGAGTTTGGTCTTCAATTAAAAAAATGTGGAATAGTTTCACAAACTCATGCCACCTGGAACACCACAGCTTAATGGTGTGTCCGAGCGTCATAACAAGTACTTTATTGGATATAGTGCAATCTATGATGTCTCTTATCGGTTTACCACTACGTTTTTGGGGCTATGCATTAGAGACAGTTACATTCACTTTAAAAAGGGCACCGTCGAAATCCGTTGAGACGACGCCTTATGAACTATGGTTTGGCAAGAAACCAAAAGTTGTCGTTTCTTAAAAGTTTGGGGCTACGATGCTTATATGAAAAAGTTTCAACCTGATAAGCTCGAACCCAAATCAGAGAAGTGCGTCTTCATAGGATACCTAAGTGGAAATTATTGGGTACACCTTCTATCATAGATCTGAAGGCAAGATATTCGTTGCTAAGATGGATCCTTTCTAGAGAAGAAGTTTCTCTCGAAAGAAGTGAGTGGGAGGAAAGTAGAACTTGATGAGGTAATTGTACCTTCTCCCTTATTGGAAAGTAGTTCATCACAGAAATCAGTTCCAGTGATTCCTACACCAATTAGTGAGGAAGTTAATGATGATGATCATGAAACTTCATATCAAGTTGCTACCAAACCTCGTAGGTCTTCCAGAGTAAGATCCGCACCAGAGTGGTATGGTAATCATGTTATGGAAGTCATGTTACTAGACCATGATGAACCTACGAACTATGAGGAAGCGATGATGAGCCCAGATTCCGTGAAATGGCTTGAGGCCATAAAATCTGAGATATGATCCATGTATGAGAACAAAGTATGGACTTTGATTGACTTGCTCGATGATCAGAAAGCCATGTTAAATAAATGGATCTTCAAGAGGAAGACGGACACTGATAGTAGTGTTACTATCTACAAAGCTCGACTTGTTGCGAAAGGTTTTCGACAAGTTCAAGGTGTTGAATATGATGAGATTTTCTCACTCGTAACGATGCTTAAGTCTGTCCAAATCATGTTAGAAATTGCCACATTTTATGAAATCTGGCAAATGGATATCAAAACTGTGTTCCTGAATGGATTTCTGGAAGAAGAGTTGTGTATGATGCAACCAGAAGGTTTTGTCGATCCGAAAGGTGCTACCAAAATGTGCAAACTCTAGCGATCCATCAATGGACTGGTGCAAGCATCTCGGAGTTGGAATATACGCTTTGATGAGTTGATCAAAGCATATGGTTTTATACAGACTTTTGGAAAGGCCTGTATTTACAAGAAAGTCAGTGGGAGCACTACAGCCTTTCTGATAAGTATATGTGAATGACATATTGTTGATCGGAAATGATGTAGAATATTTTCTGGAAAGCATAAAGAAGTGTTTGAAAGGAGTTTTTCAAAGAAAGACCTCGGTGAAGCTGCTTACACATTGAGCATCAAGATCTATAGAGATAGATCAAGACGCTTGATAAGATTTTTTCAATGAGTACATACCTTGATAAGATTTTGAAGTAGTTCAAAATGGAACAGTCAAAGAAGGAGTTCTTGCCTGTGTTGCAAGGTGTGAAATTGAGTAAGACTCAAGACCCGACCATAGCAGAAAATAGAAAGAGAATGAAAAGTCATTCCCTATGCCTCAGTCATAGGTTCTATAAAGTATGCTATGATGTGAACCAGACTTATTGTATACCTAGCTCTGAGTTTGGCAAAGGAATAAAATTTTGTTCTAATAGTAGATCACTGGACAGCGGTCAAGAATATCCTTAGTGAGGACTAAGGAGATGTTTCTCGATTATGGAGGTGATAAAAGAGTTTGTCGTAAAAGTTACATCGGTGCAAATTTTTTCACTGATCCAGATGACTCTAAGTCGCAATCTGGAGACATATTGAAAGTGGGAGCAATTAGCTAGAGTAGCTCCGTGCAGAGCATTATAGACATAGAATATTTGCAAAATACATACGGCTCTGTATGTGACAGACCTGTTGACTAAACTTCTCTCACGAGCAAAACATGAGCATACTTTAGTACTCTTTGGGTGTTAATCACATAGCAATGTGAACTAGATTGTTGACTCTAGTAAACCCTTTGGGTGTTGGTCACATGACGATGTGAACTATGGGTGTTAATCGTATACAGATATGAATATTGGTGTTAAATCACATGATGATGTGAACTAGATTATTGACTCTAGTGCAAGTGGGAGACTGAAGGAAATATGCCCTAGAGGCAATAATAAAGTTATTATTTATTTCCTTATATCATGATAAATGTTTATTATTCATGCTAGAATTGTATTAACCAGAAACATAATACATGTGTGAATACATAGACAAACATAGTGTCACTAGTATGCCTCTACTTGACTAGCTCGTTTATCAAAGATGGTTATGTTTCCTAGCCATGGACAAAAGAGTTGTGATTTGATTAACGGGATCACATCATTAGGAGAATGATGTGATTGACTTGACCCATTCCGTTAGCCTTAGCACTTGATCGTTTAGTATATTGCTACTTCTTTCTTCATGACTTATACATGTTCCTATGACTATGAGATTATGCAACTCCCGTTTACCGGAGAAACACTTTGTGTGCTACCAAATGTCACAACGTAACTGGGTGATTATAAAGGAGCTCTACAGGTGTCTCCGAAGGTACATGTTGGGTTGGCATATTTCGAGATTAGGATTTGTCACTCCGATTGTCGGAGAGGTATCTCTGGGCCCTCTCGGTAATGCACATCACTTAAGCCTTGCAAGCATTGCAACTAATGAGTTAGTTGTGAGATGATGTATTGCGGAATGAGTAAAGAGACTTGCCGGTAACGAGATTGAACTAGGTATTGAGATACCGACGATCGAATCTCGGGCAAGTAATATACCGATGACAAAGGGAACAACGTATGTTGTTATGCGGTTTGACCGATAAAGATCTTCATAGAATATGTGGGAGCCAATATGAGCATCCAGGTTCCTCTATTGGTTATCGACTGGAAACATGTCTCGGTCATGTCTACATTGTTCTCGAACCCGTAAGGTCCACACGCTTAAGGTTTCGATGACAGTTATATTATGAGTTTATGAGTTTTGATGTACCAAAGGAGTTCGTAGTCCCGGATGAGATAGGGGACATGACGAGGAGTCTTGAAATGGTCGAGACGTAAAGATCGATATATTGGACGACTATATTCGGAGTTCGGAAAGGTTCCGAGTGATTTGGGTATTTTTCGGAGTACCGGAGAGTTACGGGAATTCGCCGGGGAGTATATGGGCCTTATTGGGCTTTAGGGGAAAGCGAGAGGAGAGGCTGGGCGCCCCCCCAAGGCCAAGTCCGAATTGGACTAGGGGGAGGGGCTGCGCCCCCTCCTTCCTTCTCTTCTCTTCCCCCTTTCCTTGACTCCTACTCCTACTACTTGGAAGGGGGGAATCCTACTCCCGGTGGGAGTAGGACTCCTCCTTGGCGCGCCCTCCTTTGCCGGCCGCCCCCTCCCCCTTGGCTCCTTTATATACGGGGGCAGGGGGCACCTCTAGACACACAAGTAGATCTTCGTGATCGTTCCTTAGCCGTGTGCGGTGCCCCCCTCCACCATATTCCACCTCTGTCATATTGTTGCGGTGCTTAGGCGAAGCCCTGCGACGGTAGAACATCATCATCGTCACCACGTCGTCGTGCTGACGGAACTCATCCCCGACACCCTGCTGGATCGGAGTCCGGGGATCGTCATCGAGTTGAACGTGTGCTGAACTCGGAGGTGCCGTACGTTCGGTGCTTGGATCGGTCGGATCGTGAAGACGTATGACTACATCAACCGCGTTGCCATAACACTTCCGCTTTCGGTCTACGAGGGTACGTGGACACACTCTCCTCTCTCGTTGCTATGCATCACCATGATCTTGCGTGTGCGTAGGAAATTTTTTGAAATTACTACGTTCCCCAACACCACATGGCCTGGGGATGATGCAGCCTGAGGGGCACCCCCAGACTGAAACGAGCTGGAAAGATATCACCTGGTACCATTGCTGAAGAGGTGTTGAAGTAGCCAAAAAACGTGCGCCGCTGGAGTCGTTCTTCATGAGCCGCTCCGGTGCTGAGCCTCGGGAGGCTCAGAGGACCTGAGAGGCTCCCGAAGGTGCTCCTCCATCTCCGCCAGGACCGCCTAGCGCCTAGCCTCGCGGGCCGTCAGAGCATCCCTCATGCAGCGCTAGAATGCTTCAGTCGCGCCCGCCAGGCCGAATGGCATGCGAACGTAGCTGTGAGGCGGACCCTCGCATCGTCCGACACGAGACAGGCACAAGAGCTACCAAGACGCGGCCATGTTGAGCCCGGGGATGTCGATGCAGACGCGTAACTCCTTACCCTCGCCAGGGCAGTGAGCTGCACCATGCGGCAGGCGATGATTGCCTTGCAGAACCCTTCCTTCCTGAATCTCCTTGATTGCCTTGCTGATGAACTCCTGAATGTCTGGTACCTCACGCATGTTGCCTTCTTTTGGGAAGCGTGCTCTGAAGAGCGCCTCCACATGGTGCCCGAGCGCCTCCCTCGCGACATTGGCTAGATCTGAGGCCCTCCAAAGGAGATCCCCCGAGCCCAGCCTAAGAGGAGCGCCGGGCACGCCTTCCTATGCGATGGGTGAAGGCGCCGCGTCCGGAGACACGAGGCTCAGCACGGCATCCTCGAGCGATGCCTCCTCACAAGACCCCTGTCCCAACTGCAGCTTCTTCGTCTTGGGGGCGACCTTAGGAGGGAGGGCGCCGTCTTCGTCTTCAGGGTTCTCAACCGGTGCAGCCTGGAAGGCGTGCTCGAGGGAGCACACCGCATCCTTCTCTTAGCAGGCGACCGTGATGACGCCGCCGCTTCCTGGCATCTTGAGGATGTTGTAGTCATGGTGCGTGGCCGCCATGAACTTGGCCAGTGCTGGGTACCCTAGGATGGCATTGTAGGGCAGGCCGATGTCGGCGACATCGAATCGATGAGCTCGGTGTGGTAGTTGTTGCACTCGCTGAAGGTGACAGGGAGGCGAACCTGCCCGATCGGGTGTGTCGAACCGTCGATCACTCCTGAGAATGGCTTGGTGGGCTGAAGCTGGTAGTATGGCACCTGGAGCCTGCCGAACGTCTGAACAGATAAAACACTGAGCCCTGCTCCGCCATCAATGAGAGCCTTGGTGACAAGCACGTTGCTGATGTCGGGGGAGCAGAGCATGGGGAGCGCGCTAGCGGTGGCCGCACACTTGAGCCGGTCTGAAGAGTCAAAGGTGATGGCGGACATGGACCACTTGAGAGGGCGAGCTGCTTCAGGCTTGGGGAGGGCTGCATTCACCTCGCGCGCGAACTGCTTGAAGATGCGGCGGGAAGCTGGAGCCTGTGAGCCACTTAGGATACATGCGATAGCCCGAGGCTCCTGGAAGCTTCACGTCCTTGGTCTTGGTCTTCTTATCTTCTGGATCAGCATCAGGGAGCTCGAGGAGGGAGAGGCACCCCTCCTTAGCCCTTGCACACTTGTTCGCCATGTTGAACATGTCCAGAGCGGTGCAGAGACCCTCATGAATGGCGAGCTCTTCCTTCATCTTGACATCACGGACGCCATCAGTGAATGCTGAAATGATGGCCTCGTCCGACACCTTGGGGATCTTGAGGCGAACGTTGTTGAAGCGCTAGATGTACTTCTGCAGGGTCTCTCCAGGTTGCTGCTTGATGCGGCGCAGGTCACCTGCGGCCGGCGGACGGTCACGAGTGCCCTGGAAGTTGGAAATGAAGCAGCTGCACATATCCTCCCAGGAAGAAACCGACCCCTCGGTCAGGTTCAGGAGCCAAGAACGCGCACCATCCTTGAGGGCCATGGGGAACCAGTTTGCCATGATCTTCTCGTCGCCGCTGGCCGCCTTGATGCTCAGCTTGTAGAGCTGCAGGAACTCAGCGGGGTCTACGGTATCGTCGTAGCACGGAGGCAGGTCAGGCTTGAACTTGCTTGGCCAAACGATGTTGCGGAGCTCTGGAGTGAACGCGCGGCATCCTGCCGTGGCCACCGGAGGTCGTCGAGGGGGTGGAACATGATCCTGGTGCACGCGCACCACCACCTCCTGCGGCGGTACGCGAGCCTGGTGCTGGGGCGCTGGAAGCATGCACGCTTCTCCTTGGGGACGCTGCACCACCTAGCTGCTCACGTCATCCCAGGCCGGCGCTGGATGTTGCGGGCCGCACCGTGGAGCCACACGCCTTGGTTCGATGATGACACCCTGGGCCGGAGGTAGTGGAGGAGCCCCGTGCGCGACGTCGCCCGTTGCGGGTGGTTGCTGAGGCAGTGAGCGAGCCGGCCCGGCGGAGCCCCCGTGCGTGACGCTGATGAACTCAGCGATCCGCTCGAGCCACTCCTCATAGAGGTCACCCACCGGGCGGTAGTGAAGAAGCTCCTGCGCCGTGAGTAGAGAGGCATGTGCATCCACGTGGCCGCAACACGCATGGGATGATGAAGCTGCTGGGGTCAGTGACGGAGTAGCGGTGCAGCCATCACGGCGCACCGACGGGTGCAGCGACGAGGCTTGCTGCTCGTGGCTTGCAGGGCCTGTGGCGGCATTGGCCACCGGAGAAGGAGCGCGACGGGTGCAGCCGTCACCCGCTGGAGCCGTCTCAGTGACGCGGGCGGCGACTGCAGCCCGATGCTCAGCGCGAGCCCGGCGCGCATCAGCCATGGAGATGTCGGAGCGGTGGTGGATCAATCAATGAAAGAGAGGATCCAACGCACCCCTACCTGGCGCGCCAAATGTCGGATTTAGGGATCCGCAAATCATTGAGAGGTTTGAACACTGGGGTGCGTGCGGAGATCTCAACCTACCCAGCCTGCCTACTCACGATCCTCCTAACCCTAACGCGTCGAGCTCAAAGAGAGACAAGGACACCGTTTTTTATACTAGTTTGGGCCACCGTTGTGGTCTAATACCCTAATCCAGTGTGGAGTGGTGGATTGCCTTGTAGGCTGCGGATGAACTAGTACAATGATGACCTAGCTTCAGGAGGTGAGGTGTTCTTGAGCTCAAGAGAGCTGGTGTGGTGGTCGGGTGAGAATGGATCTGATCCCCTCTCTATGGTGGTGGCTAAGTCCTATTTATAGTGGCCTTGGTCCTCTTCCCAAATATGAGCGGGAAGGGATCACACAAACGCCAGATTTGAAAGGGGACAAGTAGTACAGTCTATCCTGACAAAAGTAGTCTTCGCCTGCGAAAAGCCTCTAGCCGTGACGCTGTTGTGGGCTCGTCGATGACCTCCGTCTTGCCGTCCTGGCGGTCTTGGTCTCGTTGCATCGGAATGGAAACCTTCCTTGGGACTCTGCGCCTGTGGCTTGCCTCCTTTGCACCGAAGAGGAAACCTGAACTCTCCACCCGCCTGGCCTTGGTCGTCATGGCTCACGTCAGTTGAGCCTCGTGAGGTACTTGCATAGAACTCTCCGCCCCTCACGAGCCAGTCCTGAGGGGGCCGATCCCCTCGGGGGTCTTGGCGTCATCCGCCTCGCAAGGCTTGGCCCCTCACGAGGATCTTGTGTTGTTGATGCTAAAGCTAGGCCGTAGTAGGCCGTCGATGGAGCCACGTGGTGGGCCGCAGGCAGGCAAGGCTGGATACCCCCGAATCCAGGACGCCGACAATGCTGAACTTGTGTATATATGAATCTTTTGAGTTGTTGATTGTGAATTCTAGCTATGAATATGAACGTGCCCTGTGAACCTAAGTTTGATCGAATGTTTACCTTTTATGTTGTACTTGTGTGTGAACTTGTTAGTATGCTTACTGTGGGATATGTGAGGTGTGGGTGTCAACGGCACACCTTCTTCCCGAGAAGAATTGCACCTGCTTTGTTAGGGTAGCAATGGCGCATCAGCTCTTTTTAATCTTTTTTCTCTATCTTCCCCCCTCCCCACCTCAACCCCTGTTGTAATGTTTTCGGCCTCAAAACAAACATAGTACTACGTTGTTTTGGGGGCTTGATGAAAAATCGACTGCTGGTTTCTGTAGGTTGGCCTACCCAGCAAATGGGTTGCTGGTCCACCATGGACTGGGAGGCTAAAAATACATGTTGTATGGTGCAGTGGCAAGTAAAAAAAACGCCATCGAGAGCGGCATTTCCTATTTGGCGCTGCAGGCGCCCGTTAATGTGTATTCTGCTAACGGGCGCCTGTAGCCACATTGACTGGGCTCGGCCCATTTTCTTCAATGGATGGCTCTCTATGGGAGCTTTGCTTCCATAGAGAGCCATCCACTGAAGAAAAAAATCGTTCCTGATGTGCTTCTTTAGTCGTGCCACCAGCCCCCTCTTTATTCCAGTTCGCTCGGGGATCTAGCTGGTATCATTTTTTCCAGAGGGCGAACAAGTATGAGCTAGGCCTAGGTTTTGTATTTTAGCATGCGTAGCCCGCGACATACAGAGACAGTTGTTTCAACTTACTTTTTGAGGTCCATACCGTCCTATGGAATTTTTCTTAAAGATCGGCAGCCCAATATTTTTTTTAATAAAACGCAGGTCTCTGTTCTATTTATCTATATATAAGAATAATAATGTTGTGTCCAATTTATGTTTCCCTTCTAACCACATTATATATATTTATATTATTACTATTATTGTATATTATATAGAGACTTATATATACATTATAAAAACATCCCACGTGTTATTAACTTATAAAAGTAAATGTTTAACAGAAGTTGGCAAGGAAAATCCTGGTTCTTTTTGACTCACAGGCAAGGAAAATCCTTGTGATTGCGTACAAAAGTTGCGAAGATTTTAAGGACCAATGTAATAATAATGCGCTCATTTTTATTGTGAGCAATAACTCGCTAATTTGTTAATTTTATATATAAAAAATGTGCCTCTCCAGTTTATTTTTTGATATGAATTGCTCCTTCTAACATAACATTATATATAGAAGGAGCCCAGCTAATTCGTGTATTTCAAGGAAGTGCAAATGGGCTGGGATTTCTTAGAAAATATAAACGGGTCGCATTGACGCGAAATTATTTGTTCACCCAGCCCAGCAAATGGACTATACATTCTAGAAAACATGGGTTAAATATATGCCACATTTTTGTATGCTGACATGTGGGCCAATAGGTCGAAGCCTACGCAGGGCGTTGTCAACTTGGTCAATAAATACCCCTAAAAAACTTGGTCAACAAATGATTATGACATCCACAACCATTGGATTTATATCCAACGGCCGGCATGCACCTTCAGTCTCTCGTCTTCTTCCTCCAGCGTCACCGGGACCGCCTGGTCCGGCCTCCGGCGGCTAGCGGCTCTACTTAGCATGCATCGCTGTGAAGCACTATCCCTCCACCCCTCCACACCTCCTGTTATTCTCCACCGACTGCAGCCCCACGCCACACCAGAACCAGTTATAACCATTCTCCTCCTCTCAATCTATGACTCCACTGCCGTGTCTTCCCATCTTCGAGTCGTTCCCATCCGGGGCCTTGCCGTCGTCCACCGCCTCGCTGTGCTCGGTGCGGCATGGTCAACAAACAAGAGTCATCGGAAGAGGACTGTACGTGGAGAGCCTGACGGCTGGGACCCACGAGGTCCATGGTCGCACGCAAGGAAAGTTCCTCCTTATTAAGCTGAAAAAATGAGCTGGGACCCACTGGCTATATCTTCGCACGAAAGGAAGTGCCTCCTTATTATGCAAAAGAAATTATTCCTCCCGTTGACAGCTGGGACCCGTCAGATTTGGTGGTTGACTTGTGGGCCTACTAAGCGGACGTGTACGCAGGGCTTTTGTCAACTTAATCAACAAATGATTCTAGCAGCTGGACCGTAGGATGTTAATCCAACAGTTGTGCTCCTTCTTCAACCTCTGTTCTTGCTCCTGTCTCCCATGGGCGGCACCGCGGCTGTGCTGCCGCGCACCCGAACCAGTCAATTTTGCCACTCCTCTCCATCTCTGACTCCACTGCCGCGTCTTCCCCATCTTCGGGTCGTTCTAGTTTGGGGCCTCACCGTCGTCCACCGGTCTTGGTGCGGTCGGCATGGTGTGCTCAACGTGGTCAACAACCGAGAGTCATCGGAAGATGACTTTACGTGAGAGGCTGACAGTGGGGATGCACCACGCCCATTGACGCATGCATACAACAGAATGCGGCGTGGTCAACATGGTCAAGGAACGACTGCCATCGGAAGAGTATTGTACATGAAGAGGCTGACAGTTGGGTCCACGGCCGCAGCAAGGAAGTGCCTCCTTATTACACGAAAAATAATGATTCCTCCACCTGACAGCAGGGACCCACTGGACGGGCCACCGTATTTCGCAAAAAAAATATTTCCCCCCTCACTGCTGAGACCCACCAGCTACATCTTCGCACGCAAGGAAGTGCGTCCAAGCAAAAAAACGGTTTGCCCCCCTGACTGATGGACCCACCATCTACATATTCGCACACAAGGAAGTGCCTGACAGTCGGGACCCACCTGGTCGAAGCGTACGTAGCGTTGTCATTCTGGTCGTGAATGTGTACGTATATACTGGTCGATGTAGAGGCATGCACGTGTCGTAGTAGAGCCGCACACGTAGCATGTACACGTGCGTACAGCATCCAGGGTGCAAGAAAGAAAATACGGCCACGTACGTACATACGGGTGGGGTCTCGAATGCCTACTCGCGCATATGTACGGCCAGGGCTCGTGGACATGGATGGGTCGGAACGGAGAAACTGCATCGTCGTCGTGTTCATGGGGAGGCAACAGAATGTGTCATGTTCATCGGGAGGCAACAAAACGAGTGGGAGCTAACTGGCTTGGACAGAACAACCGATGGAAACGAGGCCTGGCGTACCACAGAACGCAGGAAACGGCCTTGTGTTCGACCGGCCACGGTCAAAACGGGATCCTGATCATTGGGAGGGGTCTGGCGTACCGCAAAACGGAGGAAACAGACTTCTATTGGACCTCCTACAGTCGAAACGGGGTCCTGCTGATCGGGAGGGGTGTGGTGTACCGCAAAATGGAGAAAACGGACTTGTGTTGGAGCGCTACGGTCAAAAGGGGGTCCTGTTCATTGGGAGGGGTGTGGCATACCGCAAAATGGAACTCCACAGGATACTATTCATCTCCACCGTCGACCTCCTCCAGCCTCCACGGGCTACTGTTCATCCACCATCGACCTCCTCCAGCCTCCACCTGCGACTGTTCATCCACGGGCTCCTGTTCATCCAGCCTCCACCACGCGCTACTCCACCAGCTACTGTTCAACCAGCCCTCTCCATGGGCTCCTGTTCAACCACCCCTCCATGGGCTACTGTTCAACCAGCCCTCCACCGGCTACTGTTCAACCAGCCCTCCACGGGATCCTGTTCATCCAACCCTCCACGGGGTCCTGTTCATCCACGCCCAACCGGCTCGATCGATCAGGGTCCTGTTCATCCAGCGGCAACACCACGGGGTCATGTTCATCCCCCCCCCACCCCCGCAACACTCACTGTTCATCCAGAGGCAGTATCGATCGGTTTTAGTTAGCAACAGTAGCGAAGGAATCACTCGATCGCTCGGGTTCAATAACACGTAGCCTGCAGTGCAATCGCTCGGGTTCAGTTAGGTGACGCCTCGCTCGGGTTCAGTTAGAGCCCAATGCCTCGCAACCACGCGCATACGGTACGAAAGAAACGCGCATCGCTCGGCCCCCGACAATCCACCGTAATAGGGGACTCTCTAATATTTTCCTCGCCCTCGCTTCTACCACGGTTTTTTCCGTCATGGACGGCCCAAAGAATGTCATGCAGTTGCGTCTCCAGCCCGCCCAGGACGAAAAGCCCATTTTCTGTCATCATTTTTTGTCATAGAAGTAGGATCCCACCACATCTATGATGATACCTGGTTTTTTCACAATTATCGTCATAGAAGTGTCATAAGTATGACAGGAAAAAATTTCATTCGACCCAAAATGTCACGGATGTGTCTTTTTTTTAGTGGGCCCCTCCTAGTCCGATTCGGACCAGCCCATGGGGGAGGGCACGGCCACTCCTTGAGGCCCTTCTCTCCATTCCTGTATGGCCCATTAAGGCTCATTACATCCCCCGGCAAATTCCCGTAACTCTCTGGTACTCCGAAAAATACCCGAATCACTCAGAACCTTTCTGATGTCCGAATATAGCCTTCCAATATATCGATCTTTACGTCTCGACCATTTTGAGACTCCTCATCACGTCCGTGATCTCATCCGGGACCCCAAACAAACTTCAGTCATCAAATCACATAACTCGTAACACAAATCGTCATCGAATGTTAAGCGTGCGGACCCTACGGGTTCGAGAACTATGTAGACATGACCGAGACACATCTCCGGTCAATAACCAATAGCGGAACCTAGATGCTCATATTGGCTCCTACATTTCTACGAAGATCTTTATCGGTCCAACCGTATAATAAAATACGTTGTTCCCTCTATCATCGGTATGTTACTTGCCCGAGATTCGATCGGCGGAATCATCATACCTAGTTCAATCTCGTTACCGGTAAGTCTCTTTACTTGTTTCGTAATACTTCATCCTGCAACTAACTCATTAATCACATTGCTTGCAAGTCTTATATGTGATGAGCATTACCGAGAGGGCCCAGAGATACCTCTCTGAAACACGGAGTGACAAATCCTAATCTCGATCTATGCCAACCCAAAAAACACCTTCGGAGACACCTGTAGAGAATCTTTATAATCACCCATTTACGTTGTGACTTTGATAGCACACAAGGTGTTCTTCCGGTATTCAGGAGTTGCATAATCTCATAGTCTAAGGAACATGTATAAGTCATGAAGAAAACAGTAGCGATGAAGCTGTAACGATCATAATGCTAAGCTAACGAATGGGTCATCTCCATCACATCATTCTCCTAATGATGTGACCCCGTTCATCAAATGACAACACATGTCTATGGTTAGAAAACATAACCATCTTTGATTAACGAGCTAGTCAAGTAGAGGCATACTAGGGACAATATGTTTTATCTATGTATTCACACGTGTACTAAATTTTCGGTTAATACAATTCTATCATGAATAATAAATATTTATCATGAAATAAGGAAATAAATAATAACTTTATTATTGCCTCTAGGGCATATTTTCTTCAAATGGAATTTCTTCTTGTGCAGTATTCACGTTGAATCGAAGAACACAATCTACAACAATGAATTAGCTACTCCCATCACAAGGTGTACATGGTGGATATCTCAATACAGTTTGATGGATATATACTACTCTAGGCTTAGGGAAGCATATACTCGTGTCATAGACTCATAGAGTATATACTGGCTCAAAAAGTGGTACGTATATTCTCTCCACCTGCAAAAAGAAGTACATAAATTCTCTGGGCAAAATGTTGTACGTACATACTCATGAAAAAGTAGTATATACTTCAACTCAAAAAAGGAGTATATACCTTCTCAACAAATTAAGCGTGGTATAGACTCGCTCGCTTATACACCACGTACGCAGAAGGTATTTGGTAATATATACTCTCTAAAAAAGTAGTGTACACCCTCTTAGCCTAATGTGGTATATACTCATTCAAACAATTTAAGAAGTCTATGCCCTTCCAAAAAAAAGGTATATACCCCCATCCGCAAAAAAAAGAGGTATATACCCCAACAAAAACAATGTGAAAGATTTCATATACTGTAAGTACAGGCATGCGCTCGCACAAAATGGAGTGGACTTGAAGTATCCATCCGTGAGAACAAAGAAAAATATACCTTATCAAATGTAGAAGATGCCTGATCGCTAGTTCAAAAATTAAAAAGAGGGGCATGCACCCGGTGGGCCAGGTTAAAATACATTAACCGGATAGCTTGACTTTCGAAGGTTGTTATGCATGCAACAAAAGGTTGTTAGTTCAATAATCCAGGCTGGTTGCGATTACAACTATTGGATATCATCTCACTAACTGAACCTTATCCACTAGGATGGGAGTACATACTCATGGGAGTACAAAAGATGAGTCGCATATATATCCTTCCCTCCCATGGATAATAAATTTTCTTCACATCCACTTATTTACATGATAATACGATCAATTGGGTACTTAAAACAGTAAGACTTGTCCATACTCACATTAGTTGGCAAACACAAAAGTTTGTCACTGTGATCTTCCGTCATAATATTCAGAGTGGTATAAATATGCTTCTGATTTCCACTCTCATATTGGGGTTAAAGAAGATGCAAGATTTATCAATGATCATCGTTTGCCTCAAAGCGGCACAATAAGAATCCAGGATAGCTTTCAAAGCCTCGGCATTGTGAGGGTTAGCTTTCATAAGGATCAACGAATCATCTGCAAACAAAACATTTGTTATAGAAGGGGCCTCTCCGCATACCTTCACTCTAGCATTTTTTTTCTTATTCCTCCTCATGCGACAAGAGAGCGGTCGGACCCTTACTACATAACAAAAATAGATAAGGAGGCAACGTGAAAATTTGCAAGTTGATCTTTCTCAGTTTCTTTAAGTTCTATTGTCGCAATTTTGCAAGTTGAAATAAAAGAAAACCAAGAAACTAAGAAAATGACCCCATTCCCCGACCTCGTGGGTCGCTCTTGCGACTCACACGGTGAACCCCGCCGCTACTTCAAACCACCTCCTCCCACCGATCTCCTTTCACTCGCTGACACCGTCGGCGGCTGGTCGGCCGGCCCGTGGCTTTGGCGAAGTGCGCCTGCCTCCTCCTTCTCCCTGTACCTCCTTCTCCTCTATGTTCCCCTACTTCACTCGTGACGGCGCCCTATTAGTCGTGTGGTCCTCGACCACGCCCACAGCGTCGTGGTGATGCTGCCCCGATGTGGTCGGCGGAAGGGATCCAACCCTGCACAGATCTGGCACCGTCTGGTCATCTTGACGGCGGATCTGGTTGTCGGTTCTATATTCGGCATATCTCATAGTAGGGGTCCTAAGCTAGGCGTCTTGGAGCAATGGTAACACGGACACAGGATTTTACCCAGGTTTGGGCTCTCTCAAAGAGATAATACCCTACGTACTGCTTTTGATTGTATTCATATGGGGGGTAGTACATAGTACATGTGTATACCAAGAGATTGTTATAATGAATATGAGATCATCTATTGACTAGCCTGGCCTCGGTTTATATAATGCACCAGAGGTCTAAGTTTTAGGAGAGTCCTCGCCTTATGCGCCAAGTCTTGTGGAATATTCCTTGTATGCGGCATGGGCTGCCCGAACTGTCCAATGAGCGAACCTCCATGGGGGTCCTCGGTCCGATCCACCTGGTCGGGAGACGACATGGTGAGTACCCCCTAGTCCTGGACACCGTCAGTAGCCCCCTAAAACGATCTTCAAGTTGGGGACGCTCCTCGACTCTTCCGTACTGTTCTTCATCTTCGGTTATCGGTCTTGAAAACTGGTTCAAGAAATCTTCCCATCTTCGTCCTTGAGGATTCCCAAGCTAAATTCGAAGAGTTTATACGTCGAGTATCTGAAGAGCCCTTTTTGCAGCCGAGCTTCAATGCCGGTCTGCATCCGAAAGGTTGTTTTGCAGCTGAGCTCCCACGCCGGTTTGTATCCGAGCTCCAACGTCGAACTATATCTGAGGTGTCATAGATCACCTTGGTTCAAAAAAGTTAGAGGAGTTCAGCTAGCTTAATACTGGAAATGCCCTTTATGGAGCCAACCATTTGATTGTCTGCGGATTTTATTTCCGATTGGTGCAATTTATTTGCTGACGAGATGTATAGCCAGTAGCCCTCAAGGTATGTCGGTCTAAAATCCAAGATGCACATTTAGAGGAGATAGCGATCGGCAGACGGGCCCTTGAGAGAGGGTTTTGAGAAGTCGATGTGATATATTAGCTTGATGCTGGATAAGTCCCAGATGGTACCTATTGTTGTCTGAAGACGCGTTTACCCATAGCTCGGTTAAGAAGAACCCTGAGCACTTTGAAATTTCTGCATTGAATAGGCAATGCGGTAGCCCCCGAGCCACTAGTCGGGTGGTAACACCAAATCAGGGGATCGATGTGCTCCTTTAATATTTGTAAATGATAAACCCAAAGCTCAATAGTCTAAGTGGGAGTTCTTAAGTAATATGATTAATTGAACTTAAATTTATCATGAACTTAGTCCTGGTAGTATTTTGCAAATTATGTTGTAGATCAATAGCTTGCGTTATTGCTTTCATATGTTTATTTTGATATGTTCCTAGAGAAAATTGTATTGAAAGATGTTAGTAGCAATGATGTGGATTGGATCCATGATCTGAGGTTTATCCTCATTGCTGCACAGAAGAATTATGTCCTTAATGCACCGCTAGGTGACAGACCTATTGCAGGAGCAGATGCAGACGTTATGAACGTTTGGCTAGCTCAATATGATGACTACTTGATAGTTTAGTGCACCATGCTTAACGGCTTAGAATCGGGACTTCAAAGACGTTTTGAACGTCATGGACCATATGAGATGTTCCAGGAGTTGAAGTTAATATTTCAAGCAAATACCCGAGTTGAGAGATAAGAAGTCTCCAACAAGTTCTATGGCTAAAAGATGGAGGAGAATCGCTCAACTAGTGAGCATGTGCTCAGATTGTCTGGGTACTACAATCGCTTGAATCAAGTGGGAGTTAATCTTCCAGATAAGATAGTGATTGACAGAGTTCTCTAGTCACCATCACCAAGTTAGTAGAACTTTGTGATGAACTATGGTATGCAAGGGATGACTAAAACGATTCCCGAACTCTTCGTGATGTTGAAATCGGAGAAGGTAGAAATCAAGAAAGAGCATCAAGTGTTGATGGTTGACAAGATCACTAGTTTCAAGTAAAGGTCAAAGGGAAAGAAAGGGAGCTTCAAGTAGAATGATAAGCAAGTTGTCACTCCCACGAAGAAGCCCAAAGCTGAACCAAAGCCTGAAACCGAGTGCTTACACTGCAAAGGAAATGGTCACTGGAAGCAGAAATGCCCTGAATATTTGGTGGATAAGAAGGATGACAAAGTGAACAAGGGTATATTTGATATACAGGTTATTGATGTGTACCTTACTAGTGTTTATAGTAGCCCCTGAGTATTTGATACTTGTTCAGTTGCTAAAAATTAGTAACTCGAAACAGGAGTTACAGAATAATCAGAGACTAGTTGAGGGTGAAGTGGCGATGAGTGTTGGAAGTAGTTCCAAGATTGATATGATCATCATCGCACACTCTATACTTTCGGGATTAGTGTTAAAGCTAAATAAATGTTATTTGGCGTTTGCGTTGAACATGAATATGATTTGATCATGTTCATTGCGATACGGTTATTCATTTAAAGTCAAAGAATAATTTTTGTTCTGTTTACATGAATAAAATCTTCGATGGTCATACACCCAATGAAAATAGTTTGTTGGATCTCGATCGTAGTGATACACATATTCATAATATTGATGCCAAAAGATTCAAAGTAAATAATGATAGTGCAACTTATTTGTGGCACTGCCGTTTGGGTCATATCGGTGTAAAGCGCATGAAGAAACTCCATAAAGATGGATTTTCGGAATCACTTGGTTATGAATCATTTGATGCTTGCGAACCGTGCCTTTTGGGCAAGATGACTAAAACTCCGTTTTCCAGAACAATGGAACGAGCTACTGACTTATTGGAAATAATACATACCGATGTATGCGATCCGATGAGTGTTAAGGCTCGCGGCGTGTATCGTTATTTTCTGACCTTCACAGATGATTTGAGCAGATATGGGTATATCTACTTAATGAAGCACAAGTATGAAACATTTGAAAAGTTCAAAGAATTTTAGAGTGAAGTGGAGAATCATCGTAACAAGAAAATAAAGTTTCTGCAATTTGATCGCAGAGACAAATATTTGAGTTACGAGTTTGGTCTTCAATTAAAAAAATATGGAATAGTTTCACAAACTCATGCCACCTGGAACACCACAGCTTAATGGTGTGTCCGAGCGTCATAACAAGTACTTTATTGGATATAGTGAAATCTATGATGTCTCTTATCGGTTTACCACTACGTTTTTGGGGCTATGCATTAGAGACAGTTACATTCACTTTAAAAAGGGCACCGTCGAAATCCGTTGAGACGACGCCTTACGAACTATGGTTTGGCAAGAAACCAAAAGTTGTCGTTTCTTAAAAGTTTGGGGCTACGATGCTTATATGAAAAAGTTTCAACCTGATAAGCTCGAACCCAAATCAGAGAAGTGCGTCTTCATAGGATACCTAAGTGGAAATTATTGGGTACACCTTCTATCATAGATCTGAAGGCAAGATATTCGTTGCTAAGATGGATCCTTTCTAGAGAAGAAGTTTCTCTCGAAAGAAGTGAGTGGGAGGAAAGTAGAACTTGATGAGGTAATTGTACCTTCTCCCTTATTGGAAAGTAGTTCATCACAGAAATCAGTTCCAGTGATTCCTACACCAGTTAGTGAGGAAGTTAATGATGATGATCATGAAACTTCATATCAAGTTGCTACCAAACCTCGTAGGTCTTCCAGAGTAAGATCCGCACCAGAGTGGTATGGTAATCATGTTATGGAAGTCATGTTACTAGACCATGATGAACCTACGAACTATGAGGAAGCGATGATGAGCCCAGATTCCGTGAAATGGCTTGAGGCCATAAAATCTGAGATATGATCCATGTATGAGAACAAAGTATGGACTTTGATTGACTTGCTCGATGATCAGAAAGCCATGTTAAATAAATGGATCTTCAAGAGGAAGACGGACACTGATAGTAGTGTTACTATCTACAAAGCTCGACTTGTTGCGAAAGGTTTTCGACAAGTTCAAGGTGTTGAATATGATGAGATTTTCTCACTCGTAACGATGCTTAAGTCTGTCCAAATCATGTTAGCAATTGCCACATTTTATGAAATCTGGCAAATGGATATCAAAACTGTGTTCCTGAATGGATTTCTGGAAGAAGAGTTGTGTATGATGCAACCAGAAGGTTTTGTCGATCCGAAAGGTGCTACCAAAATGTGCAAACTCTAGCGATCCATCAATGGACTGGTGCAAGCATCTCGGAGTTGGAATATACGCTTTGATGAGTTGATCAAAGCATATGGTTTTATACAGACTTTTGGAAAGGCCTGTATTTACAAGAAAGTCAGTGGGAGCACTACAGCCTTTCTGATAAGTATATGTGAATGACATATTGTTGATCGGAAATGATGTAGAATATTTTCTGGAAAGCATAAAGAAGTGTTTGAAAGGAGTTTTTCAAAGAAAGACCTCGGTGAAGCTGCTTACACATTGAGCATCAAGATCTATAGAGATAGATCAAGACGCTTGATAAGATTTTTTCAATGAGTACATACCTTGATAAGATTTTGAAGTAGATCAAAATGGAACAGTCAAAGAAGGAGTTCTTGCCTGTGTTGCAAGGTGTGAAATTGAGTAAGACTCAAGACCCGACCATAGCAGAAAATAGAAAGAGAATGAAAAGTCATTCCCTATGCCTCGGTCATAGGTTCTATAAAGTATGCTATGATGTGAACCAGACTTATTGTATACCTAGCTCTGAGTTTGGCAAAGGAATAAAATTTTGTTCTAATAGTAGATCACTGGACAGCGGTCAAGAATATCCTTAGTGAGGACTAAGGAGATGTTTCTCAATTATGGAGGTGATAAAAGAGTTTGTCGTAAAAGTTACATCGGTGCAAATTTTTTCACTGATCCAGATGACTCTAAGTCGCAATCTGGAGACATATTGAAAGTGGGAGCAATTAGCTAGAGTAGCTCCGTGCAGAGCATTATAGACATAGAATATTTGCAAAATACATATGGCTCTGTATGTGACAGACCTGTTGACTAAACTTCTCTCACGAGCAAAACATGATCATACTTTAGTACTCTTTGGGTGTTAATCACATAGCAATGTGAACTAGATTGTTGACTCTAGTAAACCCTTTGGGTGTTGGTCACATGACGATGTGAACTATGGGTGTTAATCGTATACAGATATGAATATTGGTGTTAAATCACATGATGATGTGAACTAGATTATTGACTCTAGTGCAAGTGGGAGACTGAAGGAAATATGCCCTAGAGGCAATAATAAAGGTATTATTTATTTCCTTATATCATGATAAATGTTTATTATTCATGCTAGAATTGTATTAACCAGAAACATAATACATGTGTGAATACATAGACAAACATAGTGTCACTAGTATGCCTCTACTTGACTAGCTCGTTTATCAAAGATGGTTATGTTTCCTAGCCATGGACAAAAGAGGTTTGATTTCATTAACGGGATCACATCATTAGGAGAATGATGTGATTGACTTGACCCATTCTGTTAGCCTTAGCACTTGATCGTTTAGTATATTGCTACTTCTTTCTTCATGACTTATACATGTTCCTATGACTATGAGATTATGCAACTCCCGTTTACCGGAGGAACACTTTGTGTGCTACCAAATGTCACAAGTAACTGGGTGATTATAAAGGAGCTCTACAGGTGTCTCCGAAGGTACATGTTGGGTTGGCATATTTCGAGATTAGGATTTGTCACTCCGATTGTCGGAGAGGTATCTCTGGGCCCTCTCGGTAATGCACATCACTTAAGCCTTGCAAGCATTGCAACTAATGAGTTAGTTGTGAGATGATGTATTACGGAACGAGTAAAGAGACTTGCCGGTAACGAGATTGAACTAGGTATTGAGATACCGACGA
Source organism: Triticum aestivum (assembly GCF_018294505.1). Classification (NCBI taxonomy): domain Eukaryota; kingdom Viridiplantae; phylum Streptophyta; class Magnoliopsida; order Poales; family Poaceae; genus Triticum; species Triticum aestivum. The sequence continues at coordinate 92,846,746 of NC_057813.1, read as the reverse complement.
TCGAATCTCGGGCAAGTAACATACCGATGACAAAGGGAACAACGTATGTTGTTATGCGGTTTGACCGATAAAGATCTTCGTAGAATATGTGGGAGCCAATATGAGCATCCAGGTTCCGCTATTGGTTATCGACTGGAAACATGTCTCGGTCATGTCTACATTGTTCTCGAACCCGTAGGGTCCACACGCTTAAGGTTTCGATGATAGTTATATTATGAGTTTATGAGTTTTGATGTACCGAAGGAGTTCGTAGTCCCGGATGAGATAGGGGACATGACGAGGAGTCTTGAAATGGTCGAGACGTAAAGATCGATATATTGGACGACTATATTCGGAGTTCGGAAAGGTTCTGAGTGATTTGGGTATTTTTCGGAGTACCGAAGAGTTACGGGAATTCGCCGGGGAGTATATGGGCCTTATTGGGCTTTAGGGGAAAGCGAGAGGAGAGGCTGGGCGTCCCCCCAAGGCCAAGTCCGAATTGGACTAGGGGGAGGGGCTGCGCCCCCTCCTTCCTTCTCTTCTCTTCCCCCTTTCCTTGACTCCTACTCCTACTACTTGGAAGGGGGGAATCCTACTCCCGGTGGGAGTAGGACTCCTCCTTGGCGCGCCCTCCTTTGCCGGCCGCCCCCTCCCCCTTGGCTCCTTTATATACGGGGGCAGGGGGGCACCTCTAGACACACAAGTAGATCTTCGTGATCATTCTTTAGCCGTGTGCGGTGCCCCCCTCCACCATATTCCACCTCTGTCATATTGTTGGTGCTTAGGCGAAGCCCTGCGTCGGTAGAACATCATCATCGTCACCACGCCGTCGTGCTGACGGAACTCATCCCCAACACCCTGCTGGATCGGAGTCCGGGGATCGTCATCGAGTTGAACGTGTGCTGAACTCGGAGGTGCCGTACGTTCGGTGCTTGGATCGGTCGGATCGTGAAGACGTACGACTACATCAACCGCGTTGCCATAACGCTTCCGCTTTCGGTCTACGAGGGTACGTGGACACACTCTCCTCTCTCGTTGCTATGCATCACCATGATCTTGCGTGTGCGTAGGAAATTTTTTGAAATTACTACGTTCCCCAACACCACATGGCCTGGGGATGATGCAGCCTGAGGGGCACCCCCAGACTGAAACGAGCTGGAAAGATATCACCTGGTACCATTGCTGAAGAGGTGTTGAAGTAGCCAAAAAACGTGCGCCGCTGGAGTCGTTCTTCATGAGCCGCTCCGGTGCTGAGCCTCGGGAGGCTCAGAGGACCTGAGAGGCTCCCGAAGGTGCTCCTCCATCTCCGCCAGGACCGCCTAGCGCCTAGCCTCGCGGGCCGTCAGAGCATCCCTCATGCAGCGCTAGAACGCTTCAGTCGCGCCCGCCAGGCCGAATGGCATGCGAACGTAGCTGTGAGGCGGACCCTCGCATCGTCCGACACGAGACAGGCACAAGAGCTACCAAGACGCGGCCATGTTGAGCCCGGGGATGTCGATGCAGACGCGTAACTCCTTACCCTCGCCAGGGCAGTGAGCTGCACCACGCGGCAGGCGATGATTGCCTTGCAGAACCCTTCCTTCCTGAATCTCCTTGATTGCCTTGCTGATGAACTCCTGAATGCCTGGTACCTCACGCATGTTGCCTTCTTTTGGGAAGCGTGCTCTGAAGAGCGCCTCCACATGGTGCCCGAGCGCCTCCCTCGTGACATTGGCTAGATCTGAGGCCCTCCAAAGGAGATCCCCCGAGCCCAGCCTAAGAGGAGCGCCGGGCACGCCTTCCTATGCGATGGGTGAAGGCGCCGCGTCCGGAGACACGAGGCTCAGCACGGCATCCTCGAGCGATGCCTCCTCACGAGACCCCTGTCCCAACTGCAGCTTCTTCGTCTTGGGGGCGACCTCAGGAGGGAGGGCGCCGTCTTCGTCTTCAGGGTTCTCAACCGCTGCAGCCTGGAAGGCGTGCTCGAGGGAGCACACCGCATCCTTCTCTTAGCAAGCGACCGTGATGACGCCGCCGCTTCCTGGCATCTTGAGGACGCTGTAGTCATGGTGCGTGGCCGCCATGAACTTGGCCAGTGCTGGGTACCCTAGGATGGCGTTGTAGGGCAGGCGGATGTCGGCGACATCGAATCGATGAGCTCGGTGTGGTAGTTGTTGCACTCGCCGAAGGTGACAGGGAGGCGAACCTGCCCGATCGGGTGTGTCGAACCGTCGATCACTCCTGAGAATGGCTTGGTGGGCTGAAGCTGGTAGTATGGCACCTGGAGCCTGCCGAACGTCTGAACAGATAGAACACTGAGCCCTGCTCCGCCATCAATGAGAGCCTTGGTGACAAGCACGTTGCTGATGTCGGGGGAGCAGAGCATGGGGAGCGCGCTAGTGGTGGCCGCACACTTGAGCCGGTCTGAAGAGTCAAAGGTGATGGCGCACATGGACCACTTGAGAGGGCGAGCTGCTTCAGGCTTGGGGAGGGCTGCATTCACCTCGCGCGCAAACTGCTTGAAGATGCGGCGGGAAGCTGGAGCCTGTGAGCCACCTAGGATACAGGCGATAGCCCGAGGCTCCTGGAAGCCCCCAGCCCCCTCGTCCTGGTGGTGATCTTCATTCCTTCTTGGCGGTGGAGGCAGAGGAGGCAAGGCTGCATTACCCTGAGCGAGATCCTCACAAGGCTGCTTCCTCCAGTTTCCCTCACGAGGCTGGCCCTGCCAGCGGTCCTCACGAGGCTGGTCGCGCCACTCCTGACGATGGTCGCGTCCGTCCCAGCGTCCTCCACCTCGGTCGCCTCCTCGACTATAGCCTCGATCGTTGAGCTCGGGGCGTCGACCGAGGCGCCCGTCGTGGAGGGCCCTGAGCTCCTAACAGTCGTTGGTGTTGTGGCTGTAAACATTGTGAAAGTCATAGAACAGTCGCATGCCCTTGGACGACTCGGGGTGGTCGAAGCCGCGCCTCATCTCTGGCTCGGCTGCAAGCACGGCAGGCCCCTTGCGCTTCACGTCCTTGGTCTTGGTCTTCTTATCTTCTGGATCAGCATCAGGGAGCTCGAGGAGGGAGAGGCACCCCTCCTTAGCCCTTGCACACTTGTTCGCCATGTTGAACATGTCCAGAGCGGTGCATAGATCCTCATGAATGGCGAGCTCTTCCTTCATCTTGACATCACGGACGCCATCAGTGAATGCTGAAATGATGGCCTCGTCCGACACCTTGGGGATCTTGAGGCGAACGTTGTTGAAGCGCTAGATGTACTTCTGCAGGGTCTCTCCAGGTTGCTGCTTGATGCGGCGCAGGTCACCTGCGGCCGGCGGACGGTCACGAGTGCCCTGGAAGTTGGAAATGAAGCAGCTGCACATATCCTCCCAGGAAGAAACCGACCCCTCGGTCAGGTTCAGGAGCCAAGAACGCGCACCATCCTTGAGGGCCATGGGGAACCAGTTTGCCATGATCTTCTCGTCTCCGCTGGCCGCCTTGATGCTCAGCTCGTAGAGCTGCAGGAACTCAGCGGGGTCTACGGTGTCGTCGTAGCACGGAGGCAGGTCAGGCTTGAACTTGCTTGGCCAAACGATGTTGCGGAGCTCTGGAGTGAACGCGCGGCATCCTGCCGTGGCCACTGGAGGTCGTCGAGGGGGTGGAACATGATCCTGGTGCACGCGCGCCACCACCTCCTGCGGCGGTACGCGAGCCTGGTGCTGGGGCGCTGGAAGCATGCACGCTTCTCCTTGGGGACGCTGCACCACCTAGCTGCTCACGTCATCCCAGGCCGGCGCTGGATGTTGCGGGCCGCACCGTGGAGCCACACGCCTTGGTTCGATGATGACACCCTGGGCCGGAGGTAGTGGAGGAGCCCCGTGCGCGACGTCGCCCGTTGCGGGTGGTTGCTGAGGCAGTGAGCGAGCCGGCCCGGCGGAGCCCCCGTGCGTGACGCTGATGAACTCAGCGATCCGCTCGAGCCACTCCTCATAGAGGTCACCCACCGGGCGGTAGTGAAGAAGCTCCTGCGCCGTGAGTAGAGAGGCCTGTGCATCCACGTGGCCGCAACACGCATGGGATGATGAAGCTGCTGGGGTCAGTGACGGAGTAGCGGTGCGGCCATCACGGCGCACCGACGGGTGCAGCGACGAGGCTTGCTGCTCGTGGCTTGCAGGGCCTGTGGTGGCATTGGCCACCAGAGAAGGAGCGCAACGGGTGCAGCCGTCACCCGCTGGAGCCGTCTCAGCGACGCGGGCGGCGACTGCAGCCCGATGCTCAGCGCGAGCCCGGCGTGCATCAGCCATGGAGATGTCGGAGCGGTGGTGGATCAATCAATGAAAGAGAGGATCCAACGCACCCCTACCTGGCGCGCCAAATGTCGGATTTAGGGATCCGCAAACCGTTGAGAGGTTTGAACACTGGGGTGCGTGCGGAGATCTCAACCTACCCAGCCTGCCTACTCACGATCCTCCTAACCCTAACGCGTCGAGCTCAAAGAGAGACAAGGACACCATTTTTTATACTAGTTTGGGCCACCGTTGTGGTCTAATACCCTAATCCAGTGTGGAGTGGTGGATTGCCTTGTAGGCTGCGGATGAACTAGTACAATGATGACCTAGCTTCAGGAGGTGAGGTGTTCTTGAGCTCAAGAGAGCTGGTGTGGTGGTCGGGTGAGAATGGATCTGATCCCCTCTCTATGGTGGTGACTAAGTCCTATTATAGTGGCCTTGGTCCTCTTCCCAAATATGAGCGGGAAGGGATCACACAAACGCCAGATTTGAAAGGGGACAAGTAGTACAGTCTATCCTGACAAAAGTAGTCTTCGCCTGCGAAAAGCCTCTAGCCGTGACGCTGTTGTGGGCTCGTCGATGACCTCCGTCTTGCCGTCCTGGCGGTCTTGGTCTCGTTGCATCGGAATGGAAACCTTCCTTGGGACTCTACGCCTGTGGCTTGCCTCCTTTGCACCAAAGAGGAAACCTGAACTCTGCACCCGCCTGGCCTTGGTCGTCATGGCTCACGTCAGTTGAGCCTCGTGAGGTACTTGCATAGAACTCTCCACCCCTCACGAGCCAGTCCTGAGGGGGCCGATCCCCTCGGGGGTCTTGGCGTCATCCGCCTCGCAAGGCTTGGCCCCTCACGAGGATCTTGTGTTGTTGATGCTGAAGCTAGGCCGTAGTAGGCCGTCGATGGAGCCACGTGGTGGGCCGCAGGCAGGCAAGGCTGGATACCCCCGAATCCAGGACGCCGACAATGCTGAACTTGTGTATATATGAATCTTTTGAGTTGTTGATTGTGAATGCTAGCTATGAATATGAACGTGCCCTGTGAACCTAAGTTTGATCGAATGTTTACCTTTTATGTTGTACTTGTGTGTGAACTTGTTAGTATGCTTACTGTGGGATATGTGAGGTGTGGGTGTCAACGGCACACCTTCTTCCCGAGAAGAATTGCACCTGCATTGTTAGGGTAGCAATGGCGCATCAGCTCTTTTTAATCTTTTTGCTCTATCTTCCCCCCTCCCCACCTCAACCCCTACTGTAATGTTTTCGGCCTCAAAACAAACATAGTACTGCGTTGTTTTTGGGGCTTGATGAAAAATCGACTGCTGGTTTCTGTAGGTTGGCCTACCCAGCAAATGGGTTGCTGGTCCACCGTGGACTGGGAGGCTAAAAATACAAGTTGTATGGTGCAGTGGCAAGTAAAAAAACGCCATCGAGAGCGGCATTTCCTATTTGGCGCTGCAGGCGCCCGTTAATGTGTATTCTGCTAACGGGCGCCTGTAGCCACATTGACTGGGCTCGGCCCTTTTTCTTCAATGGATGGCTCTCTATGGGAGCTTTGCTTCCATAGAGAGCCATCCACTGAAGAAAAAAATCGTTCCTGATGTGCTTCTTTAGTCGTGCCACCAGCTCCCTCTTTATTCCAGTTCGCTCGGGGATCTAGCTGGTATCATTTTTTCCAGAGGGCGAACAAGTATGAGCTAGGCCTAGGTTTTGTATTTTAGCATGCGTAGCCCGCGACATACGGAGACAGTTGTTTCAACTTACTTTTTGAGGTCCATACCGTCCTATGGAATTTTTCTTAAAGATCGGCAGCCCAATATTTTTTTTAATAAAACGCAGGTCTCTGTTCTATTTATCTATATATAAGAATAATAATGTTGTGTCCAATTTATGTTTCCCTTCTAACCACATTATATATATTTATATTATTACTATTATTGTATATTATATAGAGACTTATATATACATTATAAAAACATCCCACGTGTTATTAACTTATAAAAGTAAATGTTTAACAGAAGTTGGCAAGGAAAATCCTGGTTGTTTTTGACTCACAGGCAAGGAAAATCCTTGTGATTGCGTACAAAAGTTGCGAAGATTTTAAGGACCAATGTAATAATAATGCGCTCATTTTTATTGTGAGCAATAACTCGCTAATTTGTTAATTTTATATATAAAAAATGTGCCTCTCCAGTTTATTTTTTGATATGAATTGCTCCTTCTAACATAACATTATATATAGAAGGAGCCCAGCTAATTCGTGTATTTCAAGGAAGTGCAAATGGGCTGGGATTTCTTAGAAAATATAAACGGGTCGCATTGACGCGAAATTATTTGTTCACCCAGCCCAGCAAATGGACTATACATTCTAGAAAACATGGTTTAAATATATGCCACATTTTTGTATGCTGACATGTGGGCCAATAGGTCGAAGCCTACGCAGGGCGTTGTCAACTTGGTCAACAAATACCCCTAAAAAACTTGGTCAACAAATGATTATGACATCCACAACCATTGGATTTATATCCAACGGCCGGCATGCACCTTCAGTCTCTCGTCTTCTTCCTCCAGCGTCACCGGGACCGCCTGGTCCGGCCTCCGGCGGCTAGCGGCTCTACTTAGCATGCATCGCTGTGAAGCACTATCCCTCCACCCCTCCACACCTCCTGTTATTCTCCACCGACTGCAGCCCCACGCCGCACCAGAACCAGTTATAACCATTCTCCTCCTCTCAATCTCTGACTCCACTGCCGTGTCTTCCCATCTTCGAGTCGTTCCCATCCGGGGCCTTGCCGTCGTCCACCGCCTTGCTGTGCTCGGTGCGGCATGGTCAACAAACAAGAGTCATCGGAAGAGGACTATACGTGGAGAGCCTGACGGCTGGGACCCACGAGGTCCATGGTCGCACGCAAGGAAAGTTCCTCCTTATTAAGCTGAAAAAATGAGCTGGGACCCACTGGCTATATCTTCGCACGAAAGGAAGTGCCTCCTTATTATGCAAAAGAAATTATTCCTCCCGTTGACAGCTGGGACCCGTCAGATTTGGTGGTTGACTTGTGGGCCTACTAAGCGGACGTGTACGCAGGGCTTTTGTCAACTTAATCAACAAATGATTCTAGCAGCTGGACCGTAGGATGTTAATCCAACAGTTGTGCTCCTTCTTCAACCTCTGTTCTTGCTCCTGTCTCCCATGGGCGGCACCGCGGCTGTGCTGCCGCGCACCCGAACCAGTCAATTTTGCCACTCCTCTCCATCTCTGACTCCACTGCCGCGTCTTCCCCATCTTCGGGTCGTTCTAGTTTGGGGCCTCACCATCGTCCACCGGTCTTGGTGCGGTCGGCATGGTGTGCTCAACGTGGTCAACAACCGAGAGTCATCGGAAGATGACTTTACGTGAGAGGCTGACAGTGGGGATGCACCACGCCCATGGACGCATGCATACAACAGAATGCGGCATGGTCAACATGGTCAAGGAACGACTGCCATCGAAAGAGTATTGTACATGGAGAGGCTGACAGTTGGGTCCACGGCCGCAGCAAGGAAGTGCCTCCTTATTACACGAAAATTAATGATTCCTCTACCTGACAGCAGGGACCCACTGGACGGGCCACCGTATTTCGCAAAAAAAATGTTTCCCCCCTCACTGCTGAGACCCACCAGCTACATCTTCGCACGCAAGGAAGTGCGTCCAAGCAAAAAAATGGTTTGCCCCCCTGACTGATGGACCCAGCATCTACATATTCGCACGCAAGGAAGTGCCTGACAGTCGGGACCCACCTGGTCGAAGCGTACGTAGCGTTGTCATTCTGGTCGTGAATGTGTACATATATACTGGTCGATGTAGAGGCGTGCACGTGTCGTAGTAGAGCCGCACACGTAGCATGTACACGTGCGTACAGCATCCAGGGTGCAAGAAAGAAAATACGGCCACGTACGTACATACGGGTGGGGTCTCGAATGCCTACTCGCGCATATGTACGGCCAGGGCTCGTGGACATGGATGGGTCGGAACGGAGAAACTGCACCGTCGTCGTGTTCATGGGGAGGCAACAGAATGTGTCGTGTTCATCGGGAGGCAACAAAACGAGTGGGAGCTAACTGGCTTGGACAGAACAACCGATGGAAACGAGGCCTGGCGTACCACAGAACGGAGGAAACGGCCTTGTGTTCGACCGGCCACGGTCAAAACGGGATCCTGTTCATCGGGAGGGGTCTGGCGTACCGCAAAACGGAGGAAGCAGACTTCTATTGGACCTCCTACAGTCGAAACGGGGTCCTGTTGATCGGGAGGGGTGTGGTGTACCGCAAAACGGAGGAAACGGACTTGTGTTGGAGCGCTACGGTCAAAAGGGGGTCCTGTTCATTGGGAGGGGTGTGGCATACTGCAAAATGGAACTCCACAGGATACTATTCATCTCCACCGTCGACCTCCTCCAGCCTCCACGGGCTACTGTTCATCCACCATCGACCTCCTCCAGCCTCCACCTGCGACTGTTCATCCACGGGCTCCTGTTCATCCAGCCTCCACCACGCGCTACTCCACCAGCTACTGTTCAATCAGCCCTCTCCATGGGCTCCTGTTCAACCACCCCTCCATGGGCTACTGTTCAACCAGCCCTCCACCGGCTACTGTTCAACCAGCCCTCCACGGGATCCTGTTCATCCAACCCTCCACGGGGTCCTGTTCATCCACGCCCAACCGGCTCGATCGATCAGGGTCCTGTTCATCCAGCGGCAACATCACGGGGTCATGTTCATCCCCCCCCCCCACCGCCGCAACACTCACTGTTCATCCAGAGGCAGTATCGATCGGTTTTAGTTAGCAACAGTAGCAAAGGAATCGCTCGATCGCTCGGGTTCAATAACACGTAGCCTGCAGTGCAATCGCTCGGGTTCAGTTAGGTGACGCCTCGCTCGGGTTCAGTTAGAGCCCAATGCCTCGCAACCACGCGCATACGATACGAAAGAAACGCGCATCGCTCGGCCCCCGACAATCCACCGTAATCGGGAACTCTCTGATATTTTCCTCGCCCTCGCTTCTACCACGGTTTTTTCCGTCATGGACGGCCCAAAGAATGTCATGCAGTTGCGTCTCCAGCCCGCCCAGGACGAAAAGCCCATTTTCTGTCATCATTTTTTGTCATAGAAGTAGGATCCCACCACATCTATGATGATACCTGGTTTTTTCACAATTATCGCCATAGAAGTGTCATAAGTATGACAGGAAAAAATTTCGTTCGACCCAAAATGTCACGGATGTGTCTTTTTTTGTAGTGGGCCCCTCCTAGTCCAATTCAGACCAGCCCATGGGGGAGGGCACGGCCACTCCTTGAGGCCCTTCTCTCCATTCCTGTATGGCCCATTAAGGCTCATTACATCCCCCGGCAAATTCCCGTAACTCTCTGGTACTCCGAAAAATACCCGAATCACTCAGAACCTTTCTGATGTCCGAATATAGCCTTCCAATATATCGATCTTTACGTCTCGACCATTTCGAGACTCCTCGTCACGTTCGTGATCTCATCCGGGACTCCAAACAAACTTCGGTCATCAAAACACATAACTCGTAACACAAATCGTCATCGAATGTTAAGCGTGCGGACCCTACGGGTTCGAGAACTATGTACACATGACCGAGACACATCTCCGGTCAATAACCAATAGCGGGACCTAGATGCTCATATTGGCTCGTACATATTCTACGAAGATCTTTATCGGTCCAACCGTATAATAAAATACGTTGTTCCATCTTTGATTAACGAGCTAGTCAAGTAGAGGCATACTAGGGACAATATGTTTTATCTATGTATTCACACGTGTACTAAGTTTTCGGTTAATACAATTCTATCATGAATAATAAATATTTATCATGAAATAAGGAAATAAATAATAACTTTATTATTGCCTCTAGGGCATATTTTCTTCAAATGGAATTTCTTCTTGTGCAGTATTCACGTTGAATCGAAGAACACAATCTACAACAATGAATTAGCTACTCCCATCACAAGGTGTACATGGTGGATATCTCAATACAGTTTGATGGATATATACTACTCTAGGCTTAGGGAAGCATATACTCGTGTCATAGACTCATAGAGTATATACTGGCTCAAAAAGTGGTACATATATTCTCTCCACCTGCAAAAAGAAGTACATAAATTCTCTGGGCAAAATGTTGTACGTACATACTCATGAAAAAGTAGTATATACTTCAACTCAAAAAAGGAGTATATACCTTCTCAACAAATTAAGCGTGGTATAGACTCGCTCGCTTATACACCACGTACGCAGAAGGTATTTGGTAATATATACTCTCTAAAAAAGTAGTGTACACCCTCTTAGCCTAATGTGGTATATACTCATTCAAACAATTTAAGAAGTCTATGCCCTTCCAAAAAAAGGTATATACCCCCATCCGCAAAAAAAAGAGGTATATACCCCAACAAAAACAATGTGAAAGATTTCATATACTGTAAGTACAGGCATGCGCTCGCACAAAATGGAGTGGACTTGAAGTATCCATCCGTGAGAACAAAGAAAAATATACCTTATCAAATGTAGAAGATGCCTGATCGCTAGTTCAAAAATTAAAAAGAGGGGCATGCACCCGGTGGGCCAGGTTAAAATACATTAACCGGATAGCTTGACTTTCGAAGGTTGTTATGCATGCAACAAAAGGTTGTTAGTTCAATAATCCAGGCTGGTTGCGATTACAACTATTGGATATCATCTCACTAACTGAACCTTATCCACTAGGATGGGAGTACATACTCATGGGAGTACAAAAGATGAGTCGCATATATATCCTTCCCTCCCATGGATAATAAATTTTCTTCACATCCACTTATTTACATGATAATACGATCAATTGGGTACTTAAAACAGTAAGACTTGTCCATACTCACATTAGTTGGCAAACACAAAAGTTTGTCACTGTGATCTTCCGTCATAATATTCAGAGTGGTATAAATATGCTTCTGATTTCCACTCTCATATTGGGGTTAAAGAAGATGCAAGATTTATCAACGATCATCGTTTGCCTCAAAGCGGCACAATAAGAATCCAGGATAGCTTTCAAAGCCTCGACATTGTGAAGGTTAGCTTTCATAAGGATCAACGAATCATCTGCAAACAAAACATTTGTTATAGAAGGGGCCTCTCCGCATACCTTCACTCTAGCATTTTTTTTCTTATTCCTCCTCATGCGACAAGAGAGCGGTCGGACCCTTACTACATAACAAAAATAGATAAGGAGGCAACGTGAAAATTTGCAAGTTGATCTTTCTCAGTTTCTTTAAGTTCTATTGTCGCAATTTTGCAAGTTGAAATAAAAGAAAACCAAGAAACTAAGAAAATGACCCCATTCCCCGACCTCGTGGGTCGCTCTTGCGACTCACACGGTGAACCCCGCCGCTACTTCAAACCACCTCCTCCCACCGATCTCCTTTCACTCGCTGACACCGTCGGCGGCTGGTCGGCCGGCCCGTGGCTTTGGCGAAGTGCGCCTGCCTCCTCCTTCTCCCTGTACCTCCTTCTCCTCTATGTTCCCCTACTTCACTCGTGACGGCGCCCTATTAGTCGTGTGGTCCTCGACCACGCCCACAGCGTCGCGGTGATGCTGCCCCGATGTGGTCGGCGGAAGGGATCCAACCCTGCACAGATCTGGCACCGTCTGGCCATCTTGACGGCGGATCTGGTTGTCGGTTCTATATTCGGCATATCTCGTAGTAGGGGTCCTAAGCTAGGCGTCTTGGAGCAATGGTAACACAGACACAGGATTTTACCCAGGTTTGGGCTCTCTCAAAGAGATAATACCCTACGTACTGCTTTTGATTGTATTCATATGGGGGGTAGTACATAGTACATGTGTATACCAAGAGATTGTTATAATGAATATGAGATCATCTATTGACTAGCCTGGCCTCGGTTTATATAATGCACCAGAGGTCTAAGTTTTAGGAGAGTCCTCGCGTTATGCGCCAAGTCTTGTGGAATATTCCTTGTATGCGGCATGGGCTGCCCGAACTGTCCAATGAGCGAACCTCCATGGGGGTCCTCGGTCCGATCCACCTGGTCGGGAGACGACATGGTGAGTACCCCCTAGTCCTGGACACCGTCAGTAGCCCCCTAAAACGATCTTCAAGTTGGGGACGCTCCTCGACTCTTCCGTACTGTTCTTCATCTTCGGTTATCGGTCTTGAAAACTGGTTCAACAAATCTTCCCATCTTCGTCCTTGAGGATTCCCAAGCTAAATTCGAAGAGTTTATACGTCGAGTATCTGAAGAGCCCTTTTTGCAGCCGAGCTTCAATGCCGGTCTGCATCCGAAAGGTTGTTTTGCAGCTGAGCTCCCACGCCGGTTTGTATCCGAGCTCCAACGTCGAACTATATCTGAGGTGTCATAGATCACCTTGGTTCAAAAAAGTTAGAGGAGTTCAGCTAGCTTAATGCTGGAAATGCCCTTTATGGAGCCAACCATTTGATTGTCTGCGGATTTTATTTCCGATTGGTGCAATTTATTTGCTGACGAGATGTATAGCCAGTAGCCCTCAAGGTATGTCGGTCTAAAATCCAAGATGCACATTTAGAGGAGATAGCGATCGGCAGACGGGCCCTTGAGAGAGGGTTTTGAGAAGTCGATGTAATATATTAGCTTGATGCTGGATAAGTCCCAGATGGTACCTATTGTTGTATGAAGACGCGTTTACCCATAGCTCGGTTAAGAAGAACACTGAGCACTTTGAAATTTCTGCATTGAATAGGCAATGCGGTAGCCCCCGAGCCACTAGTCGGGTGGTAACACCAAATCAGGGGATCGATGTGCTCCTTTAATATTTGTAAATGATAAACCCAAAGCTCAATAGCCCCCGAGCCTTAATGTAGGCACGGTGGCCGAATTAGGGATCGATATCCAGAGTAAAATCACAAATTATATGTAATAATTCTATGTATCCAAGTACTCTACATTATTAATGATCGGATCCGCATTTGTACAAAACTTTGTTGACCAATCATCGGCTTCAACCTCCTAGGCCAGTAGCCAGGAGTATTTGTCCTACTTTATAAAGCCTTTATAAGGGAAAAGATTTACGGCAAACAAGGCAATCCGGCCATATGGTTTTATAAACAAAGGTACACAGAGAGATATGTTATATTACTATTAACATAAGAAAGATCTTCCAAAAAAATAGTCCCGCTATCGGTTCCTTTCTTTGGGTTGTCATGCTGACCATGATCATGAAACCTCAACTTTGGTCAATGTGGGAGAAAAATATTGAGGATTTAGTTCGGGGAAAGTTCTTGAACTCTATGGTCTAATGAACCGAAATTTTCACTTCCGTTGTTGCTGACCAATTATATCCTTTAAGATGGCTAGTTTTCGGCTTCACCCAGTCCGAGGTACTAACTCGTATGACCCGGTAGTAACAATCATAGAGGTGCTCCCTTTACCGCCTAGCCGAACAATCGGGAACGTAGGGTTAAGCACAAGAGCTAGCCAACCCAGCTTGGCCAAAATCTGAAGTCAAACTGATGCATAGTTATGGCTTTATAACGATAAGTATAGAAGGTAGCGCTTGTATAAGGAATACAAACGCTGATGATATGTTTATTTTGACTCTGTTGCGACCGTTTATTATTTGAAAGTGGCCCATCGCCGGTTTCCACCCCTTTGTAGATGCTATGCAGGGTGTTTTTGCAATAACAAAACAACCCTTAGCCGACGTCTCGGTGCCCGGAGGCGGTTGTGTTAGCGGAAACAAGGCAATCATATGCGGGCTTTACAACTTTCACTTAGTCATAGGAGCTTAAAGTTAGGAGGCCAGTTACTAGCCCCCGGTTAGTGTTCGACGTCAGCCTGGGTCAAGCCGTTAACACTTCGGCCAATATTATGAACGGACCATCGTTTAACACAGGGTGACCTCTGTCATATTATAGTTTGACACAGTCATCGGATCGCTGACCAGTTTACGTGCATTGTGACAGTCAGTTTTCGGCTTTCTCCACAGAGGTGCTTAACCATTCGAGTTGGAAGCACAATCACAGTGGTTCTCCCATTGCACACCTATCCGAACAAAGCAGAACATAGGAGGCAAGCACGGGAGCCGGGTAATCCAACTATTGATCGATGACACAATTCAAAACTGATGCATATAAAGCAATGCCCGAGAACGCTATGCCGAGGACTCTATGGGGTACCTTGGTTTTGGTGGGTTCGGTTGTAGTCTCAGCCCCCTCGTTAATATTGCCAATGCTTTAAAGACGTCTCGCCTTGCACTCCTCGGGAACTAGTCCTGATGTGGCGTGTGTTTTGTCAACGCCGAGGTGTAGTTCGGCAGGAAAGATGCCGAGTTGTGGGTCAAAAAAGATCTCCCGAGCTGAATTACTATGCAGGGCACCTCGGTCATGAGGATGTCCCGCTTCCTTAAAGAAAAACATACAAATAGCTAAAAAATGTCATAAGCTCGAAAAGCCAAAAACTTATGTAAAAGCTTGATGTCCAGACTAAATCAAGATTTTGGTGCCAATCCAAACATTGGTCTTAAAATTAGTTTGTGCTTCTGTCGTGCTTTAACATGACACGCCGATCTCAGGACTTTAAGCGGGTCAGTCTTCGGCTTCAACCTCCTATCCCGAAGGCGGAGTGCTTCTCAGGCCAACTTAGCAAACTGAATTCGAGCGTCATTAAAGAGAAACCAGACTATCCGGCTATTGACCACACACTCGAGTCGAGAAAGAAGTGGTAGAAAAAGACTTTACAACGACTAAGAAGAAAACTTTTATTATAAAATTGCTCATATAAATTTAAGAGCCCCGGTTAACTTGGGCAAAAGAAGCATTTTTAACAAATAACATTTTTAACAAACTAAGTTTTTAACAACAAGATTTTTTGTTTAACACAAATACAATGCTTGGTAGAACTGAACAAAAATTTAAAAATTAAAAAGTTTGAGCATGAAAGCGACTTAGCTGGTTAATGTGCTTGGTGTTGATGATGTGGTCTGAACTTGTAACGAGTCGAGGTCTCAGGCCCCAAGCCAGTCCTGAGGTGGCCGAACAAAGACCTCGGCACTCTGAAGTGGCGACATAACACAGTCGATGTGGAGAGGTGAAGCCCCCGGTCCAGCCGAGGATAGCAAGTGGGTCGGCAGGGTGACAATACAACTTGGTCGACAAAGGCGGGACCATGACGTTGGCACGCCGAGGTGACCGCGTGACGCAGCCAAAGTCGACTACCTACACATAAAATAGTGCAAGCCAAGAAAAAAGAAAAAAATCTTCTACTTAATTGACATAAGTGAAGTAAATAATTGAGAGGAATTTGGCCTGTGCACCGAAAACCCGATGAGGTAGAGCTTTCTCGGCACTGCCGAAGTCCCCGAGGCAACAGAACATGTAGTTATGCAATTTGACCAACAAGGTGATCACGCAAGCCGATATACGCCAATTGGTACGACGATGTTGGCTTGCCGGGGTGGCGGCATAGCATGACCATAGTTAACTTTTTTGCATACATAAAGCAGCGCAAGATGGAAAATAAAGAATCTCTTTGTATAATTTATCTATGCAAAATAAATAATTTAAGAAATATAGCTTGTCGGAGGGACGACAGCGTCAGTTCGCCGAGACGGCGATGCAAACCAGCCGAAATTGGTTCACCTGTGCACATTAAATAGTGCCAGACAAAAGTAATAACAAGTAATGATAATAATAATATACCTCTTTAAAAAAATGTTCTTCTACTTAATAATTAACTTAAGCAAAGTAAACAATTAGAGACATATAGCCTGAGAGCTGAAGTCTATTTGCAGATGTAATGTCCATCAGACTGCGGACAAAGGCGTACAAACAAAACGTCCGTTAATGCAAAGCTAGTTTGCATTGTTCATCAATTAGACTTAACAAGTCGTGCTACAAAAACTAGCACCAGATTGAGTTAGTCATACGGCAAAGAAAAATACTACTTTGCCAGGGTACTAGTGCACGATAGCGACATCTATGTATTGAATTAAACAGAAAAAAACATAACGAAAAAAGGAAAGAAATTCCTGATAGTCACCGCCCGCGCGGGAGTGTATTCGGCCTGTAATTGCATGGTATAGGTCATGCCGGGCGCGTGCGCCTCGGGCCCGGTGGTGTGCGACTCGCAAGGCCAATGCCTTATTGACCTTGATTGGGCGCGATCGCTATGATTAGACGCCGCCGTCTGCTGTTCTTCCTACCGTGCAGAACGCACGATGCTGCGTACGAGCGCACCGCCGATAGTAATTTTCGTTTGGACCTTGATCTCAGATAAATGTTAGGTTAAATCAATCAATCTAGTACTTGCAACATGCATGGAAGATAGAACATTTGCAAAAAATCTATCGCCATGCTTTAATTAAATACAAAGAGAAAAGGGATGATGGAGTATCTCCCTGTGTATCGCGCCGATTTGGTAGTATTCATCGACAACGTGAAGTACTACTACTAGTCAAATAGTAGTAGTATTTGTCAACTAAGTCTTGCTGCAAAAACTGATCATTGATTGTCGTTAGCACTTTGGCATACGGAAGCGACAAAAGATACTACTATAAGTGGACGATAGCGACCACCCATGAGCAGAAGAGGAAAAAGGCATATAGATAGATGAAAAAGATCTTTTCCAGCACCTTAGCTTCAAATAATTGAATGAATTAGTGCTATTTCAGAGTTCCAGTTTAGGTATTAGCTCGCTACAGTTTAGTCATTAGTTTTGTCCCTTTGTTCGGTGAACTAGTTCTGGATATAAGCATTAGAATGAGAGTGGCTACGTATTCGGATTACTTGACTCGCTTTCCTGTTTCCGAATCCCTTCTTGCATACAATCCTAATTCACAATCCGATTCTTGCTCGATTCTATAATGAAAAACTGACCTTGTGCCATGGATTTGATGAAGCTTGAAAGGACTCCCCTTGTTCGAAGCCAAAAGAGGAGAAATCTCCCTGGACGGTCGGCCGATGCCATGGAGCGTCATCGGCTGCGTATGGCACTGGCCTGTCCTTAGCACTCCTCGGGACCGGGGCTGCATAGGAGCCAGCGCCCGATTGATCTCGGATGCGCTCATCGCTTCGTTCGGACACCACCATTTGCCGATCTCTGGACTGCAATAAATTGCCTGATGTTGCAATACAAAGCGTGTCGCTCTAGCAAATCCTTCGGACCTTGATCTCAACTTAATCTGATTATCTCATCGGTTCATGATGATCACCCAGCAGGCTCTCAATGAAAGCACCAATGTCAATTCTATATCTGGCATATCTCATAGTAGGGGTCCTAAGCTAGGCGTCTTGGAGCAATGGTAACACGGACACAGGATTTTACCCAGGTTCGGGCTCTCTCGAAGAGATAATACCCTATGTCTTGCTTTTGATTGTATTTATATGGGGGATAGTACAGACTACATGTGTCTACCACGAGATTGTTCTAATAGGAGCCAGCGCCCGATTGATCTCGGATGCGCTCATTGCTTCGTTCAGACACCACCTTTTGCCGATCTCTAGACTGCAATAAATTGCCTGATTTTGCAATACGAGCGTGTCGCTCTAGCAAATCCTCCGGACCTTGATCTCAACTTAATTTAATTATCTCATCGATCCGTGATGATCACCCAGCAGGCTCTCAGTGAAAGCACCAATGTCGATTCTATATCCGGCATGTCTCATAGTAGGGGTCCTAAGCTAGGCGTCTTGGAGTGATGGTAACACGGACACATGATTTTACCCAGGTTCGGGCTCTCTGGAAGAGATAATACCCTACGTCTTGCTTTTGATTGTATTCATATGGGGGATAGTACAGAGTACATGTGTCTACCACGAGATTGTTCTAATGAATATGAGATCATCTATTGACTAGCCTGGCCTCGGTTTATATAATGCACCAGAGGTCTAGGTTTTAGGAGAGTCCTCGTCTTGTGCGCAAGTCTTGTGGAATATCCCTTGTATGCGGCATGGGCTGACTGTCGCCATGGGGATCCTCGGCCCGATCCACCTGGTCGGGAGACGACGTGGTGAGTACCCCCTAGTCCAGGACACCATCACTGGTGCTTTGGGTTCGGCCTCCAAATTCGATATTAGGTCTGGGTGTGTCCGGGCGTCCGTGTTGTGGTCGGGACTGGGGGTGCGTTGCGGGAGTAGGTTGTAGGTGGAGTTGCGCCGGCGCGGTAGCTGGGCTGGCCGGTTACGTGTTGGCGATTTGCTGCTGGTGGTAGCAGGCGAGGCTCGCTTCATGGACCCGAGGCAGCGGCCTCAGCCATGGTGGGTGGGCGCTACCCTGTGGTGGATGGCGCGCCCGGATGCTGGCTGCTCTTCTTGTCCGCACGGGTGGCAAGGAGATAGTGGGTGCTGGCCGCTACGCATGGGCGTCGTGACACTCATGTGTTAGCTATCAAGACCATCGTTGTGCCCAGCCTCTCTACCCTCCGGATCCAGTTCATGGCAACCTTGGGTCGTCGGATCTGGGTGATCATGGGTAGGGTTAGGTCAGGAGAAATCCTTGGCTTGTGGGTGGCCATGACGGTGGTGACGTCCGTGGATGTCCCGTTCCTCCCTGGAGGTGTTGTCAAGGATCCCCTTCCCTTCCTTCTTGAATCCCGGGTGAAAACCCAAACCTTTTGGTTTTGGCGGCGGCAACGCTCCGGCATTATCCCCTTGTTGGAGGCGCCGTTGTGGGATGACGGAGTTGTGAGTTTGCTGGATTTTCAGCGGCGGGTAGTGTGTGATGGCTTGGGTTTGTGCTATGCGACAACCCTCCTCAGCTATTGCTCGCTCGGATGCACAATCTTAGTCTCTTATGTCAGCCAATGTGGTTCTTCGTGGGTGGCGGTGGTGTTGATCTTGCGGAGAACTTGGGTGGTTCTTCGTGTTGATCTTGCTGTGAACTTCTTGGGTGGTTCTTTGTGCTTGGTTTCTGCCCATGGACATTGTGTCATTTGCTTCCGTTTGAGCTCTGGGGTGAATGACTCTACCAGCGACGATGCGGCGTCCTTCGAGCCAGGACGAGAGGATAGGTGGGTCCTCTTCGACGACAAAGATGGAAGATAGGACGTCCAATTTCGTCCATCTGTGATAGACGACGGTGCGAGATCTCTCCCGCGTTGTGTTCGCTTTATAGTTATCTCCTTCCTCGCTTCATTTGAGTTTCGCCTTGGTGGATGAGGACCTCGCTGATTAAGCAATGTTCCCTGCTTAATGTTAGTTTGTTTGGTCGTTTGATGTCTTGTAAGTAGATCTGTCAGCCATGTGTACCATGTATCTTTACTACTTTCCTGCTTCTCAATGCATCATTAATTTAATGTAGGGCAATGGTCTCTTTTCTAAAAAAAAGAAACTGAGAAAAATTGTTGTGATTTTTATTGTTTTATATAAATCAGAACTAGTTTTTCTAAAAAAAACTTGTAACTTTATTCATACTCATAACAATTACAGCTACAGTGATTTGGACCTAAGATTCAAGAAAATACAAAGTAATTTCATGATGAGATATGAAAGGAATCTTTTGGAATAGCAGAGATCTTAAGGACTTGGCTAAAAGAAGGTTTCTAGCAGATGCTTCTATTGATCACAGTTTGGATTTCATTACCATATCAGAAAAGGGTAGAGACAATTTTACCCCCCAGTTTCTTAGTACTCTGTCAGGAGGGGTTGACTTTGATTGGCATTGTCTACCTCCAAGAGGAAGATCCGTAGGGATCTTACTTGGGGTTAAATGCGAATCGTTGGAAGTTAGGAGTGTGGTTATGGGAAATTTTGCGGTCAAGTTTCGGGTTAGGTCAAAGGTTGATGGGTTTAATTGGGCCTTGGTGGCGGTATATGGGGCCGCACAACCAGAACTCAAACCCGACTTTTTGGCAGATTTAGTCCGTATTTGTGCTAATGAGCAGCTCCCAATTCTGATTGGGGGGGGGGGGGCTTAATATTATCCGTAGGTGGGACGAGAAAAACAATGATAACTTTGACGGCAGATGGTCGTTTATGTTTAATACAAATATTGAGAGCTTAGACCTTCGAGAGATTGAGCTTTCTGGTAGAAAGTTCACTTGGGCTAACACACTACCGGTCCCGACCTTTGAGAAGCTGGACAGGGTCCTTGCGAGCGTCGACTGGGAACAGAAGTTTCCCCTTTTGACAGTTCAAGCACTCTCACGCGGTATCTCCGATCATACCCCATTGTTGGTTGACTCGGGTGAGGCAACGCATGTGGGGAATAATAGTACTTTTTCTTTCGAATTAGCATGGTTTGAAAGAGAAGGGTTTCTGGATCTAATAGCAAGAGAATGGGCTAAAGGTTCAGGAGGGAGAACGAATGTTGAGCATTGGCAAAATAAGATCCGTCATTTGCGTCAATTCTTACGGGGTTGGGCTAAGCATATAGGTGGGATTTATAAGGCTGAGAAGGAAAGGCTCCTTTTGCTTATTCAATCCCTAGATTTAAAGGCGGAGTCTTCCATATTAGACACCAGAGAACTGGAAACTAAAGTGGAGGCGGAGTTAAGGTTGAAAGAACTGCTTCGTGAGGAGGAATTGAAGTGGGCTCTGCGTGCTAATGTTCGCAAAATTGCCCAAGGGGATAATAACACACAATTCTTCCACATGATTGCGAATGGCAAGCACCGAAAGAAGAGAATCTTTCAGCTTGAGCAAGAAGAGGGAACAATTTTAGGGCAGGATAACCTAAAGGCATATATCACTGATTACTACAAACAACTATTTGGGCCTCCTGAAGACAATTGTATCTCTTTGGACGAGTCGAGGGTTGAGGATGTTCCTCAGCTCGCAGTTGAGGAGAACGATATTTTGATGGCTCCATTTTCAGAGAAAGAGGTGTTCGAAGCAATTTCCCAAATGAAAAATAATAAAGCTCCAGGACCGGATGGCTTTCCGGTGGAGTTTTATAAGTAATGCTGGCACATTATTAAAGGGGAGTTGCTCCCAATGTTCCAGGACCTTTTTTTGGGACAGTTGCAGTTATTTCACTTGAACTTTGGCACTATCACGCTTCTGCCAATGAAAAGAGAGGCTATGAGGATTGAGCAATTTAGGCCGATCTGTCTTCTGAATGTTAGCTTCAAAATCTTTACCAAGGTTGGGACTAATAGGCTTACACAGATTGCACATTCGGTGGTTCAGCCGTCCCAAACTGCTTTCATGCCGGACAAAAAACATCCTAGAAGGTGTTGTGGTTTTGCATGAAACGCTCCATGAAATCCACACGAAAAAACTTGACGGGGTGGTTTTCAAAGTGGATTTTGAGAAAGCATATGACAAAGTCAAATGGCCTTTTCTTCAGCAGGCTTTGCGTATGAAAGGTTTCGATCAGGCCTGGAGAGACCAGGTAGATTTGTTCACGCAAAAAGGGAGTGTTGGAATCAATGTTAATGATTATATAGGTCATTACTTCCAGACACACAAGGGCCTGTGACAAGGAGATCCGATGTCACCGATTCTATTTAACATTGTCGTAGATATGTTGACAATCTTAATAGGAAGGGCCAAGGATGCTGGTCAGGTAGGGGGCCTCGTCCCACATTTAGTTGACAGGGGAGTGTCTATCCTACAGTACGCTGATGATACTATTATCTTTATGGAGCATGATGTGGCTAAAGCTAGAAATATGAATCTAGTGTTATGCTTGTTCGAACAATTATCGGGGTTGAAGATTAACTTCTACAAAAGTGAATTGTTCTGCTTTGGAAGAGCAAAAGAAGAACAACAAGCATACAAAGAATTGTTCAGGTGTGAATTGGGATCTTTACCTTTCACGTATCTGGGTATACCAATTCACCATCGCAAGCTCTCTAACAAAGAGTGGAAGAGCATTGAAGATCGATTTGAGAAAAAACTGAGCTGCTGGAAGGGCAAGCTTCTGTCATACGGAGGACAACTGATTCTGATCAATTCGGTTCTCACGAGTATGCCTATGTTTCTATTGTGTTTTTTCGGAGTACCAGTTGGAGTAGGGAAAAGTCTAAACTTTTATCGATCACGCTTCTTCTGGCAGAGCGATGATTTAAAAAGAAAATACAGACTCGCTAAGTGGGATGTCATTTGCAAGTCGAAAGACGAGGGGGGTCTAGGCATTGAAAAATTGGAGGTAAAGAATAGATGTCTTCTCAGCGAATGGTTGTATAAGTTATCTGTAGAGACAGATGCCACTTGGGAACATATTTTTCGTGCTAAGTATCTTTCAGTCCAAAACTTTGTCCCAGGTGATGGTAAGACCGACTGATTCGCCTTTCTAGAAGGGACTCATGCAAGTGAAATCAGCTTTCTTCAATAGGACAAAGTTCGTAGTTCGAAATGGTACTTCCACAAGATTCTGGGAGGATACATGGCTAGGGGAGGCTCCTCTTGCGATCCAGTATCCTTCTCTCTATAATATTGTTCAGCGAAGAGACGCTTACATTGCAACAGTATTACAGTCAAATCCTCTTAATATTCAATTCAGGAGGACGCTAGTAGGAAATCGTTGGGAAGATTGGCTCCATCTTGTGAGACGTTTAATGGATATCCAACTATCTCAACAGCCTGACCAGATTCGCTGGAAACTAACTAAGAATGGGGAGTTTTCAGTTAAATCCATGTATATGGATATTATTAACGCTAGCGTCATGCCTCGATCGAAACATGTTTGGAAAGTCAAAGTGCCTTTAAAAATTAAAGTGTTTATGTAGTTTGTACACAAACAAGTTATCCTAACTAAGGACAATTTGGCGAAGCGCAACTGGATGGGATCTAAAAGATGTAGTTTTTGTGATAGTGATGAATCAATCAGACACCTTTTTCTTGATTGCCCTTTGGCAAAAAATTTGTGGAGGTCTATCCACATAGCTTTTAATATAACGCCGAATTCCATTAACACGTTATTTGGGACGTGGTTAGATGGGATTGACGTAGTAACAGCAAGACATATCCGAGTAGGAGTATGTGCTTTACTATGGGCAATCTGGAATTGCAGAAATGATTTGGTTTTTAACAGAACGACAAATTTTCATTTATTGCAGGTTATCTTCAGGGCCACTACACTCATCCGTATGTGGTCGCTACTCACTCCGACGGAGGCCAGGAGCATTTGGTTACTGGTTCTATCCGATGGGAGATGGTAGCTCAGGATATATTCAACCGGTTTGGATGGCGGTCATGTAATAGGATAGGTGTTTAGTGTCCTATCTGTTTTTGCCTACCGGTTGTGGCTATCCCTTTTCTTTGCTTTCATACTCCTTGTTGAGCTTTTGTTCTTTTGTATGAGACTATGAGACCTTTGTTGAACCTCTTGCGTTTAATATGATGGCCGTATGCATCGTTCTGATGCAGAGGCCGGGGTAAACCCCCTTTTCGAAAAGAAAAAAGTGACTCAGAATTACAATAAAATCTCTTGGAAATACCTTTTTCGCGGTATCAAAGTCTGCTTGAAAAAAATACTCCAAAGACTTTAGTAAAGATGCTGCAATTAGACTGAAGCAACGATGTTGTCACTCTTTCACCCGCACGAACAATACCAATAATGATTTTTGAAAGCGCCTTGAGTCGCACATCAAAAAAGATGGAAAGCCTTGATCGATGAACGTACTTGTGTCGGGGATGATGCCTTACAAGTGCAGGCCGTTGAATCACTATACTTCACCATGATGTCGATGCAAGATTTCACCTTCACAAAGAATCAGACCAACAAAAAAAGCTTGACACAACAACATAAACTCATCAGATCCGAATAATCAGATCTACGAGGACGAAAAACTACTCCCTCCGTCTAGGTGAGTAAGTCATCTTAGGTTGTGCACCATGACCAAGGAGGAGGGGAAAACGAGAGACCTTAATATTTATTTGCTAATTAATAGCATTGCATGCAATGAACTAACCACTGCATGTCGTGTTTAGTAGTCTCAAGTCATTAAAAATATGCACACCCATCATCTTTTATTGGTTGATATGTTAAGAAACAAGAAACAAGGTAGAAATTAATGCACCGCGCCTAAGTGTTTTGGGATTATTTGGTTTTCGTAAGATGACTTACGCACCTAGACGGAGGAAGTATCTAACATCATGGCACCGCCAAAAGGACAAAATAAAATTTATTCTCGCAAACTATGATGATCACTAGACAAGAATATAGAGATCTTGAAGATCCGAGGTCCTCCCAACTCCCACCTCTCAGCGCCAAAATGGCAGCTAGAGGCAAGGGGACCTAAATTTCTCATATGATAGTATTTTTTTGGTAAGCTCCAACGCGTTCAGGGCATGGCAGGACCTGCCCATCATACGGCGGTTTGAGCTTCGCCGCCGCCACCGTTATGTGAAACTCCAGCCCATCCGCCCATTGACTTCCTTCCTTTTCAAGGCATAGAACACAGCCCACAGCCGTGGAGCACAAAAGGCTGCATGCTTTCCCAAGTTGATTACTTCTACTCACTCTCGCAACTAGCGAGTTTTAATCTAATTAAACGGAACATCTTGCACCTGTGAAAGCATCCAAGTTCTCCCTTTCACAAGACAGAAGGCTGTAACAAAGAAACTCGACTTGTCGAACATGTGTTAATTATTGATATCACCCGCAATTTTTTTATTGATATGCATTAATGATATTTAAATATACCATCACGATAGTACAAACAATTAAGGTGTCCTGGTGTAGTTGGGTATCACATCAGTCTAACACACTGAAGGTCTCCGGTTCAAGCCGGGGCGCTGCCAGAGTTTTCAAATATTTTTTTGAAACTTTTTTTTGCCCTGTCTCACCTAGTTGCTAATTCACTAACACGCTTATATTCTTTTTGCGGGGAAACACGCTTATATTCATCAGCAGCAAGAACGGCGCCCATACAACTTCATCATAAAATAAGTACACATAGCCGCGGCAGATACATACATAGTTTGCACGAATGATACATGTCGCTAGAGATTAAGAGGATACGCTACAAGTTCAGTGACTGAATACTCAGGCACAAAGGTGGACAACTGCGCCGTGCACATGGAGACATAAAACGACGACAACTCGATAGGGTTAAACTGATCTGGCTTCTACTATGGGATCATTCCAGTCAGCCTATCTTGGAGTGAGTCTCCATAGCATTTGACATCTTCTCTCTACCAAGGCAACTCCCTCAACTCGTCATGGTCTCCCCACGGCTCTTACTTCCAAGGTAACCTGTTGAGTGAAGAAGAATCTGCCACATTTCAGAATTGATGATACAAACTGTTGGTAAATCAGTCAGGTGACAAAAGACACTGAAATTAGATTTGTTAGATTCACCAATTAAAAAATAGTAACTATATATTATTATATTTTTTCTAATGTCAGGATCAAGATGATGAACATTGAATTAAAATTTCCGAGAAGGCGGCAAGGGTTTCTGGATGAAACTCACGCTAGTTTCAGGGATATATCAGAACCGTCGTCATTGTCCTGCGAGCTTGCCGAATGTACTGCCGTCATCACAGAGTCTGATGAATGAACATCATCAGGGACAACATTTTCGGCATCGGCATCGGCAACGGCCACCATGCTAGCAGTTGGCACCTCATGCATCTACATCCAAGCACACGAACATAATGTAAATGTGTGCTCCGCCACCCCAACTTTTTTTTTGGCTTTGTTCAAGCTGCACTTCTTATAAAGATTGATTGAGTGCAGGACTACAAACGCGTCTAAAATCTTATTACTTGGTTTTTCAAGCGCATATTTTCCTCTGCCAGCTGTGTTCCCTACAAGAAAAAAGAGAAATTACATTATCAAATGTTCACCTTGCAGAAGTACACTGAAAATGTTCTGAAAACCAAGAAACTTAATCTGTTTAATTTTGTGCTGCTGAATAGTTCATAAATAATAATGCTATCAGTGAGCAACTCCATTGACTGTGCTGGTATGGTAAAAGAATAATTTCTTCCACTTAAATAAATAATAAAATTTTAAACCACACGTAAGGGATATATTGCTGATACCATTCCATTCAACATGGGCAAGAAAAAAAGGGTCTACTTGTCGATTTTACCTCTTGTTTAGCATGTATTGTGCCAATTTTAGGTATTGATTTGTTGCACATGGCATGCACATATCTACTACTTACACGTTCTAAAAGATATCTGCTATGAGTGCGGACTTTTGGTGACCGAGCTCCAAGGAGCTCAGTATTTTAAGAAGTTCAAAAGGCATATTTAAAAGTGGTAAAAGAAATCGGGTTTTTTCATGGAAACTTATGTGTTCAGCACAAACGTGTGAAAAATCATTTGAAAATATTGTGATTTGTAGGCTGTACAAATAAAATACAGACAAACAAAAAAAAATCAGCCCATTTAAGAAATATGTATTTGTCTTTTTTATACGCCACATGTGGAAGTTGTTATGAAATTTTGCACATATGGGATATACATGTGATGAATGGTCACATTTTTTTTTTATTTTTCCGTGCTATAGAAAATGAAAACAAGCTCCAAGGTGCTCGAGCACCATTGGCATTTTTCGCGCATGTATATTCGTATCATTCTCCATCTCTCAATGTACTGCAAGGGTATGTCACTATGAATCATGAGAATTAGAATTAACAAATTGAATTCAACTATTAATGGGCTCTATTAACTATAATCCCTGTCATGTGGTGTCCATATAAAGTAAGGTTACTTGAGGGTTTGGCAACATATATAATGCCCAATATTATTACTACCTCTGTCCCAAAATAAGTGTCGTTGATTTTGATTTACTAAACCAACGCCACTTATTTTGGGACCGAGGGAGTAGTAACTCATACAAGCCTTTTGTTTGATAATTTGCCTGACACACGGGCTCCAGAAAAGGAACTGGAGTGCTCCACACTCTTTGGCTAAAAACAGAGTCTAAACAAACAATTGATAGATATCGCTCCTCACCTTTTGTTGCAGGTCATTGATTTGTTGCATGAATTGCCGATCCTGCGTGCAGAAACATACATCATGTGAAACAATTGGTGTAGTGCCCGCAGAACGAAAACCAAGCATAAGGAGAAAGAGAGGTCACCCTACCTTTGTACAAAGCACCCTCTGCAATCCTGTTTCAAGATTCTTTTCCATCTGCTGCAACTCACCGACACTCAGTCCGTCAAGTTCCTCACCTCTCATGCGTCTATAATATAGAACATGGCATTGATCGTTAATATTGCGGCCTCTTTGTAGTTAACAATTTTTAGCTAATCACACAGAGCCAGGATGGAACAGAACATAACCTAAGTCGAAGGCTTGCTTCCGCGAGTTGTTCATTCAAACTGTCATACTTGCAGTGCTCTAACTGAAAACATAATACGTCTGTAACTGTGATCATCTTCATTAAGAACAATAAATATGCATTTCCTTATGAGATATATGTGCAAAGTTAAATAGGAGGATCACGGAATTAGTGATAAATAATGAAAATATTTTATGTGACAAAACGTTTTTAAACATAATGAAATAAACAAGGAATTTTTGAAAAAAATACAGTTCCAGCTAGGAACTGGCTACTGGGACAGAAAATAGGACCCAAGGCAGGAAAATGGGCCAGAACACCATGAGCTGGTCTATCACAGCATATATTTCACCGCACCACCACATTACCTCTCCTTTTAGTGTGCTCCAAGAAATTAGGTGCCAGTGCAAGATGTTTTCCTATTAGCATCATTTAACATTTACTAATGATCGGCAAATGACATGTTTTATAAGGAACTATAGAGAGAAGTTATATGGAGTTCATATTACTCTTTGAGAAAAAAAATGTAAATGTATGTGGGTTCACTAGGTTGTCCACAAAATTCTTTCCCTTTAATAATTACTCTCTCTGTAAAGAAATATATGAGCATTTAGATCACTAGGCTCTTATATTTAATTTCTTCACAGAGGGAATACTAGTTAATTACATATATTTTTGCTCAAATATATAAAGAAATAGATAGTTATACATACATTTAAATCAATAGCCGGCTGCTGATCGGATTTCCCCAGGTTCTTTGAATGAGTACTATACTTGTCAATGATCTCGTTCATACTGTTCACCAAACCAAAATCACATCAGAATTTACACAAAGATAGACTTTATCAGTAAATTAATAATGTATGTAAAAATATAGTAATGCAATCAAGCTTCTGTACAAAAGTGTTTGAAGGTGCGCCAGCATATATAATGTAATATTAATTGATCAGGAACATATCATATTAACTTTAATTATGTGGTATCATGTATTAAAGGTACGTAAGAGGAATAACCTGCAAATCACATATTTATAGTAGTAAATTGTCCAGAAGTACCAACATAAATAATTAAGATAGTATCCACTAGTTCAAAACTGATAAACTTGTCTTCCTCTCGTATATGGCCGGAACCTGTAAATATATACAGCACTACATACAGTAATACAGCACTGAATTCTTATCTTCTTCTGAAGCTAGGGGTGTCCAACATTCCAAAGGTCATTTTATATGATGTAAAAAGTATCCATGATACTCATTACTTTATCTTCTTAAAAAAGGTTATGTTCAAGCTATTTGGAACTGTGTAACATCTTCTACAAATGGAGGAGTTTCAATGGTTCGATCTGAAACATGAATCTGTATTCTCTAGGAAAGAACAATAATAAACTAATTGAAATACATGGTCATATGTATATGTGCCTTTATATATGTTACCACAGTTACTGAGCTACTTCTTAGAAAGTATTATGCAAACAAATTTCTGATTATATCTATAGGAGTCTTGATTGTGAAGTGTTTAATTAGGGGCTATTTTTTAGAATAATATTTCTTGGTACAATTTTTGTATAAAGTCAAATTTAAGCTAAATACCAAAACTTTAACCAATAAATATTCCTCTACCAGGCATGTCCTTAAGGTGCATGGTTCAACCACAAGAAACTCAAAGAATTTCATTGTTCAATGCATACATGATTTGGTTAGGATTTTGTTTGGTACAGAGATCTTCTCAAATTCATATTGGATAACACATTGCATAGCAGATTTTTATTGATAACAGGAGCAGAGCTCCCCAATAACATTCGTGCAATCGTGCAGACAGCACCAAGCGACAAAACTGCCAGACATCAAATATTATAAGAGGATGATGTAATTAACAAAAAAAAATTATAAGATAATGTGTATGCCTCTCTTCTTCGACTAGTTATGGGCAGACTATTAAAAATCGCAAGAACTTTCCTCTCTTTTTTGCGGGGAGCTTAAGAAAAAATCAGTTCATTTTCGCAAGCACATCTCTAAACATCTTGCATTGTACAAGCCCTAAAAAAAGTTTTGGGAAAAAACATAAATACTATTATATATAATTAACCTGCTTTTGAGTACCAGGATGAAATTGAAAAGAGAAAACTAGGACTACATGCCGGTACAAGGGAACTGATAAAACAATCCTTTCCCTGGGTTATCATTACGCAACACATGCAGCAGAGCCACGATGCTGGTAGTACTTGAAATGTTATTTTTCTCTCTTGGAA
The DNA here is from genome assembly GCF_018294505.1 of Triticum aestivum. Taxonomy (NCBI): domain Eukaryota; kingdom Viridiplantae; phylum Streptophyta; class Magnoliopsida; order Poales; family Poaceae; genus Triticum; species Triticum aestivum. The sequence goes on along the minus strand of NC_057813.1, from coordinate 92,817,068 downwards.
CCGAAACAGACAATAGTGGTAAGCACCGAAATCCCATAAATGTAACCCAATGTCAGCAGCCTAGTAGTAGCCTAAAGAAACTACTCCTATCCCACTGCTAGTGCAGGAGTACTACTATATCTACGGCTGCACAGAGAACGAGACCTCAGCTCAGAGGGAAGCTCTTTGCACGTAGTCATGTATATGCATACGGCATGCCGCCACCACATGAAATCACAGGTACGTACGGGCGTGCACGAGCTGCAGAGACACCTTTTGCTCCCATTCCACGCGCCGATCCAGATTCCGGAGAGACACGGATAGGCTTCCGGCTTATACTTAGTATTTTACTAAAAGAAGGCGAAAGAACACGCGATTGACCGGAGGACACTAGCGTGTTCCCCCGCGTAGGACACGCTAACGGATCGAGCAAAGAGGTGGAGATCGATCTGGTACTGTGCCAGAACTACAGTGAAAAAATTCCCCATTCCTCCGGAAAGCGCAGCAAATCGACCGCGGCCGGATCGGCGCAAAGGACGGAGGCCGTGAGGATCTTGAGCCGTATATGTAGGTAGAATGGTGGCTCTTCGTAGGCATCATGTGATGATGTCGGAACCGAATCCGAACCCTAGTGGTGGCGGAGGAAATCATGGCGCGCGTTTGGATGGCGGGATGTGTAGCTGGCGATGCGGGAAACCTAGCGCCAGTGCGAGGATCCAGAGTCGGCATCGAGCCGGGGAGGCCAGAAGAGGAGGCAGATCTAATGAAAATAGAAGCGAGAATGGAGGAGGAGGTAGAAGAACACATGTATGCGTATGTGAGATGGGAGATGTGGCGAGGGCGGGGAAGAAAGACAAGCGAGGGTACGTGCCTGGAGCTGGCGAACTGGGAGAGCTTGCCGGTGGAGGAGAAGACGACGAGCGCGACGTCGGCGTCGCAGAGCACGGCGAGCTCCTCGGCCTTCTTGAACAGCCCGCGCCTCCGCTTGGAGAAGGTCACCTGCCGCGCCGCCGCGCTCTCTATCCGCCGTATCGCCCGCCTCTCCCGCGCCATCTCGACCCGCCTGAACCGCTCCCAGCTGCTCCGGCGCCGTCGTCCTCCTCCTCCCTCCTGCTCAGCCGCACGAACAAACAAACAAAGGAGCACCGGCTGGCTAGATTTTTACCCTCTGCGGCGCCCGTATGTGTGCGCCTAGTATATAAACGGCGACCCGCCAATGGGAGGAGAAGGGGGAGCGACGGGAAAGGTGAGGGGAGGGAGAGGTCTCGCTCGCCCGCTCGCCTCCCCGGGGCCGCGGCGTACGGTGCGCTCCCATTGGCCGGCGGGGGGAGCCCGAACAGTAAGCTGGCGGTTAAACAAATCGGGGGGGCGATCGGGCCCGTGCCCCCGCACGCTCCACCTGGCCGCGCCGCACCGCGCTGGTCGTTGTTTATATATTATTATAATACTGATGGTATAGGCCCGGAAAATATCCGCCGCACGGCAGGTCGGCACGGCCGGTAGCGACGGCGACGACGACGACGGGTGTGTGGGAGCGAATTAAAGGCGGTCCCGATAAGGAAAGGAAGGGTGGCGGAGGGGCGGATCGGAACAGTACTGGCCGTGGCAGGCCCGCGCGCGTGCGGCGGCCGCCGGGGTAGATTCCCTGTTCCGGCGCGGGATTGCCGTGCATGTGGCAGGGTCCGCACCCCCAGCTAGCGCAGGTACTACTCCAATTTGGCTGCTTTTTTCTGAAGCCGGATCTACTGACGTACGGCCACCTGAGGTTGGGCCACTGACGCGTGGGTCCGGATCCACACGTCAGCAAGTGCGCTGTACGTCCCCTTTTTTCTTGCTTTTTTTCACGTCAGTTTGGTCCTGTCGGTCGGGTCAGCTCGATCGGGTTACTACTATAATGGCCGTGAACAGTTGCGGGTGGTTAGCTTGATCAATCGGCTGGTTGAGCCGTCGGGTCGCGCTGATTAATTAATCTTACTGCTAATCTCTTGCCTGTGCCATGGTGCCGATTGATGGGACGTGGAGTGGGACGCGTCGTGGAGGGAACAGGAGGGGTGACCGATGGATGGATTCGTGGGTGCAGGGGCTCTCTGTGCGGGGGGCCGTGGCGTGTGTCGCCTCTTGCCGCTAGAGGTGCGGGGGGGCCGTGGCGTGTGTCGCCTCTTGCCGCTAGAGGTGCGGTGTTTTCTCATGCTCATTGGCCTAGCGCCCTAGCCATGGCGTGTGAGGACTGTGGGTAAATAGTAGTACTAGGGCGGAGCTTTCACGCACTCGCATGGACAGCTGTGCCCTACAGTCGAAACTCGAAAGAGGGCCACCCTGTCAGTTCAAAGTTTCTCTTACTACATCCGCAAAAAAAAACAAGTTTCTCTTACTACGAATTTTTCTTTCTTTCTTCTGTCAACTCGGTTAGATATCGTCTTTGCGTGCTAGGCATTATATGTTTTTCTGTGAATACGAATACGATTATTATTTTGGTGAAAGCGATTGATGGAACTGGAATTTCTGGCGTAAAGAGTGGTTGCTCAAGGCAAATTAGTATACTTATTATATCCTGATGAGCATCTTCTTGATATTGCTTTCCTGCTTAACACTTTTCCTTCCGGTCAGGCATTATGCATAGGCTGGATCTGTTTAAGAGTTTATTTTTGGCAAAATATCTAAATCTATTATGAAAGTGCATCGGAAGTATAAAGCACCTCAAACGTAGTGCAAATTACATCAAGGTCTCTAGATCACCAAACGACTATCACCGCCAACAGTATGAGCCACTGACGTGTTGTTGTCGCTGCTCCCATACCGAAGCTAGCATGACATTGTCAATGACAACTGAGAAATCTTCGTGCATATGCCCCTAAGGACCAATGCCCTAGAGTCATGGTCATCCCTGTCAGACCCTTGAAATTATCTAAAGTGTCTGACACCAGATCTCAGTCATTGTGCACGCACGACGAGAAATCCTAACATCGCCGCCCAAAGGGGATAGCAGGAATTCATGTTGGAGCTTCGTTGACTTCGTCCCAAGGAACAAACTTAAGGAGGATCAAAGCCCGGAAGATCAACTCGAAGATGAAGCGCCATCATCCATACGAGCGACGCCCTACGAAGACTAAAATCCCTAACATAAGCTACTATCTGGAGTAGAGGCACCAAGATTCCCCTCCCTGTCACCAACCGCTGAAGCGGTATGCAGAGGGGAGGAGAATCCACTGGTAGCTGGTAGATCTTGGAGCGAAGGAGAATTTTTCCCTAGCCACCTTTGAGTGAGGGAAAGGAAAAGACACCCACTTATTCTTGCTTAAGAAGGAGTTATCTTCAGGCTGTAAATTGGATAAAATGTAAATATTTGGAGCGACAACTTGTTACACAATGGGAATTCAATCCTCAAAATTACAGATAAAAGGAATAGATTAAGGCTGAAATGGGTTTCTGAATTATTTATTCCTGTTGGAAATATGCCCTAGAAGCAATAATATTGTACTATAACATTTTTCATGTTTATAGTTAAGAGTTTATATTCTATACTATAACTGTTATGATCCTGCAATATACGATTCAGTGGAGAACTCATTTGCACGTGTAGAATGATAAACGTAAAATATGGTTCCTAGTCTTGCCTCTAAGACTAACTCAAGTGTTGTTGGTGGTCATGTTTTCCGGATCTTAGAATATCGTTAAGTGTAACGATAGTCCTAAAACAACTTTCAAATAGTAAGTTATAAGAACGATCATATTGAATCGACCAAAACTTGTTGTTATACTTTGAGATAATATCAAAGAAGTCAATTATTATAACACAGAGTTAACATGTGTTTTAGTTCCTTAGACCGCGAGAGTATCGTAGTCACTTTTGACAGTACGATGAACTTTGGGGTTGCTCAAACGTCATCTGTAACACCGTGATCATAACGACAAGTTACAGGTTCATCGGAAAGTTTGACAATGGACTAGATACCTTGAGAGTGGGATTTGATCCTCCGAGGATGCAGAGATATTCTTATGGCCCTCTTGGTGTGACGGCATCCATCATCGTCCGTCCAAACATAGGTGATCAGGTCACAGGGATGTCGGAACATGTCAACAAGAAAGAAGAATAAACTGGCAATGGGACTAGTATAGTGAGCTTGTGTTTGAATCAAGAGGATACCGATATATCTCACCATGGATTTTTATAGTATCGCGAAGCAAAGAGAATAGCACATGATAACCAAATGTTCACTCGAGTGTCATTCATGTACTCACAAGGATCGATATGGACGTCCACAGTTCCGCTATCGGCCATTGAATGGAAGGGGTTTTATTCATGTATATGTTTTACCGAACCTACAAGATCACAAGCTTAAGGTAACCACGATCTACCGAGTGTTAGTAGGACTGGAGTAATGAGGAAATATTTATGAAATAATTTCATTAACATTCTAAATAGTTTGAGAGGAACCGGAAGTGTTTCGGGGTTTACCAGGTAATACTAATAAATTATATAGATGAAACTAGTTTTTGGTGATGTTAAATTAATATAAAAAGCTCTAAATATGATTAGGAGGCTTTTATATTTATTTAAATATCGTCAGGCCTCAAAAGGCCTGGTGTTGGAAAGCTACTTAGGCCACTTGGGCATAAATAGGAGGTAGCCCCCCTTCCCCCTTGTGGAACGAAGGGGGGCGAATTGGAGGGGGTTTCCCCCTCCTCTTGGCCAGCCAGGGGGGACTTTGCCCCCTTATGTGGCTCCCCTCCCCCTCCTCCAACCTATATATAATAGAGGTTTTGGCACTTTTGGATACACAAGTTTTGGAGCCTCCTCTAGTTCCCTAGTTCTACTTCTAGTTGATCCAATTAGAGCTAGATCTAGATCCTCTAATCCTCATAATTAGAACCCAGTGTGGTTATAATCTCCTCCCTCTAATTCTCTGGCGATGATTAGCTCTAGACGGCAAAGCGCTGCTGGATCGTGAAGACTGTACGCTTGCAATATGTGGAGAGGTCGTGCTTTTGGTCTCCCGTTCGAGGGATTGTTTATTGACGGTTTGAGGGAATTCAAGTATGACCTACAGTGACTCATCTTCTTCCGCTACAACTCGGAGTTGGTAGCGATCTGATCCAAACCGTTATTGCATCTTCATAGTGTTCCTGGTTGATCGTGTAACCACCTATTGGATAATCAACCTTCTATTTAGAACTTGAACATAGTGATATCCAAGTAAGGATTCACTCGTGTCACATCAAGTAAATCTTATTGATTTACTGTCATGTTTTCTTACTTTTGCTGCAATTTTACGATGTAGGTTTTGCCATGTCACATTCATTACAGAATAAACCGTTTGGTTTGCATTATGATGGTTATTTTAGCAGGTTTCACTTCTTATGATGTGTCAGTAATGAAGGCACTGTCCATCACTTATATTACTGGACACAATTGGATCAGTCTGTTGTCTAAGTACGATCTGTAAACCTATGATGAACTGCAGTTTGTTTTAACAAATACGCCACAATTAGTCCTTCTCGTGTTTAAAAGAAGTGAAGAAAAAAGACTAGATCCAGGTCACGGAGCCTAGCGAAGTTAGAAAGCTGAAGTATGAAATCATAGCAGACCAGAGACTATCATTGTTGTCTCGCACATCGGTACCACCTTCAGCGTCGGATCGAGCACCGGCACCTGATCTGACGACACTGGCTCTAGCGCTGGCAGCGGCGGCAGCTCAGTCTGATCCACTAGAGGATTGGGCACCAACCACATCAGCGGATCAGGCTGATCTACCGGAGGATCGGGTACCGACACGGGCCCCCTGCTTCGAAACCGGCACTAGCTCCACAAGGAGCACCATCTCCGGTAGCAGCAGTGGCACTACCAGTCGCACCGGCACGGGCACCAGCAACGACTCTGCACCTGCACTAAACACTTGAAGTTGCACTTGCATCTGCTCTGGCCCGTGCAGTGGTAACGGAACCAACACTTGCACCGGCAACAGACTGGGCTACAGTTCGCACTGCATATACCATAGTCCTTACAAAAACAGACATCTCCACCTTCTTCATAAGCATTGGCAGCCCAAGTGCTTCATTCTTTTTTCTTTTCATGTTGTTTCACATGATTCACTGTATTGATCTAACTATGTGTGTATGTCTTCTTGTTTGCAAACGAAGAATTCCTAGAGCGATGAGGGAGTCGTTCAATAATCTGGGCGACCGTGGCCAAGTTTCTCTTACCATGCGCAACCTTGGTGTGAATGAACTCGCTCAATATACCGTAAGCACAAAGGACGGTCACGTGATGATTAATGCTAAAGGATGGTCAAGGTTCAAAACTCTATCAAATCCTGCGGTTGGGGATGATGTCAAAATTGAACTTTCTCGGCAAGGAGAGCTGGTCCTAATCAACTTTGAAATTCTTCCGTAGCAGCACGATACAGCCGAACTGATCTATCCTCCGAGAGCTTTTGATGTAATAATATGGCATGGTGAAATAAATGTCCTGTGTGTATAAGTAGTACGACAATATTATTTATCACGTAGGATATCATGAAAGAATTGCAACTCTGATTGCTGGTTAGGAACCGTCGTTCAATTTCATTATAATAGTTGTCATGCTTTATTTAATTTTCTGTTTTCACCTTGTGACAGCATCTAAAACCAGCTTCGTACCGATCGCTTGCAATATTTATCGGACGAAATGCGCTGAGTTAGAACACATGGGCCCCCAAACATGTAGGCCCACCGGTCTGTGGCCCAAAGTCCAGAACCGTTAGCCTATCTGAGTATTTTATTCTCATCTGAACCCCCATATTATGTTATATATGTTCCCCTTGATTTTTCTTATGTATAAATTTGTGATATATATGATTTTTATATTTCTTTACAGAGGGAGTATTCTCTATCCAAAATATATTTATGTGTAACTAGTTACTCCTGCTTTTCTACTTCCTTTCGCTAATATGCGGGGCATCCGGCAATGGGGTCCACGTGCCATGCACCAAATTAGAGTGCACAACTGCATGGTAGACTCACCCGGTCTTAGCGCCACAGTAATGCCCAATGAGCCATCAAATCACAAAAAATACCTTTCCAGTAGTAGCAGTAAGTTGGACAGACGAAGCAGCAATATTTCACTAGGCCTGAATCCCCTTCTCCCTCGTCTGCTTGTTCAGAGAAAGCCTCCTCTCGATGGTTGCTTAGGGTTTTCCCATGGAGAACCATGTACGAATTCTTCATCCATCCCCGATAAATCCTTGTCCCTTGGTCGCCGGTAATCCTAGGATGCCAGCCGCCGCCGTTGATGCATTTTTCTTCCTACTGAATCTAGTGTGTTTCATTTGCAGTGTCCAAAGTGCGAGGACCCTATAGATTTTTGCGACCTCGTCGAGACGCCACACTTGTTCCTTCTCAACATAACACATGATTTTAAAATGCGCACAGTATGTTCCTAGAATCCTCTTTTCTATCCGGGAGTGTTGGGGTTTTTGATATGCTATCGACTAATTTGGAGATTTGGATTGCTATATTTGGATAAAAGGTACTAGTACCATGGTCAACACTAACGTGAAAGAGGGAATTGTTTCTAGATTTGGATAGCGAATAAATTTGGTTCTCATATTATTTTTCCTGCAGTGCATTCCTTGCTCTGCCAGAACACATGTACTCAAGATGGTGGACCTTGCCATAACTGAATACACCAGTTTAATGGTCACATTGAAGACACACCATGGATATAAGTTCCCAGTTGGGTTCATGAACCAAGAAGATCGCTGTTTTTTTATGGCTGAACTTGGATAAACTTTCTCAAGTGTTACAGACTGAAAGTTGGCGCATGAATGTTGATGTAAATAGCATAACCTGGTCTCATCTTCATTGTGATCTTACACCCTGACGTCGTTCCAGTAGTTCATCCATGTTAGTTTTGTATCTGGTTCTTGCATGTTACCTCGATTACTTCTTAATCCACCTATTTTGTGTAACTAATCACAATTTGGCTTTTGAAGTAGCAACAATTTGTGATTCCCTTCTCTCACGAAGATGCTACTTATAACTAATATTTCTTATAATTGGTGGCACGTGTAGGTTATTACAAAGTTTAGGACACTACTCGTTTGTTATTTGATAAGAACTCGACTGTTAATGATGGCACTAAAGTTGACTGGGACAACATCCGCTAGTTCCTACACTTTATTGATCGTCTTGAGGTCCTTGGGGGTGTTTCAATGGTGGAAGGCCACGTGAGATATGTGTGCCACTACTGCACACGTTGAACAGGTCCAACTGTGTCAAGAAACTTATGGTACGAGTTGTTTTCTGTTATATATGTTGTTCATAAACTCTTGCTTATACACAGTTTTACAGCAGTGATCTTCTTGAAACAGAAACTGCCTAGTTTTATTGTTCCTATACAGATGCCTGACCATGGTCGGGTCAGACTTGTGCTTGGTCATAACATGATATTTATGTCAAACTACTCCATTTTCCTTGAAGGGAAAAGATACTTATTCATGGGTGGTCTCAAATAATGAAGGCCCGTCCATCCTAGAGAATAGGACAGAAGGTTATGCTCATGCTTTTCCATGGCTCTAAAGCGAATATCCTGTTTATTGACCACATTGCGAGATGAAGCCGGTTTCAGAAGATTGTGGATGCGTGGGGTGGCGCCTGGGCCTTGTCCTGGGGCTTGGTGGCCTCACCCTTGGTTAACTGTAGGCAAAGTAGCACCGTTTGAGGTGTGCTTTGTATGGTTGAACGTGTATAAGTACTCATATTGCTTTAAGCTATGGTTGTTAAGTGCCCCTACTGGTTTTAGTTAAGGTTGTTAAGTACTCGTGCTGCTTTTACAGTCTGTCGTGTTTCTTCAGTCTCATCTTCCTCCAGCCACCAAAACGAAACCAGCACCGGCGCCTGCTTCTGCCTTCCACGGTTGGATGCCTCAGCACACGGATTGCCGCCCCACCGTCTCCTAAATCATTAACACCGGAGTCAGCCCACCCCGGACCCGAACCAGTCAACCCTTATACTCCCCTTCACCCGCGAGTTCACCGCTGCATCTTCCCTGGCTCCTGTTTGTTCCCGTCTGAGGCCTCCCCGTCGTCCTCCGTGCGCTTTGGTGTGCTCGCCATGGAGCCGCCCTCTCGTGTTGTCAACATGGTCAACAAACAAGAGGAATCGGGAGAGGATTGTATGTGGAGAGATGGCAGTAGGGACCCACCATGTCCATGGGCGTACGCAAGTAAGTTCCTCATTTTTTATTATATACTCCATTGTCAGCATATAGAAATAGAAAATGCTTCCTCTTAGAGTTTTGCTGACATCTGGGACCCATGACATTCTAAGTGTATTGTCAATAGACAAGAGAACAACACAAGAGCGGCTGACACTTGGGACATAGCTGCTCGAGCAGTATTTTTTTTTGTTATTGTTGAGACGGAGCAGGGTTTCAACTGGGATGTGGCTCATCTAGCCCAGGCTTCTATTTTACGTTCACCACATGACCGGCCCAGCTATTTTTTCTTTGTGAAAATTACTAGCCCAGTTTATTTTTTCCGAAGAATACCCAATCCAGGCATACCCAACTCAGACCTACTTATTTTTCTCTGCCCTTCTGGCTGCAACTCTTTCAAGACAGCTGCAAATCTTAAAAGTAATATGAAATGGTGTAAATATAAAAAAAATGAAAAATTGGCAGTTACTTTCAAATTTCTGAATTTTTTCACATTTCTAGATTCCAATTTCACTGGGCTTTAACCTAATTTAAATATATCTTTAAAGTACTTTAAATCTGGCTTGACATTTCGGTATTGAAAATAGTTTGGACACCACCAAAATATGCAAAATTTCGTTTAAATTTTTAACCCCGGCCCTAGCCAACAAAACGAAAACGGACTGCAATAAATTGCATAAGAAGTTGCAAATGAGCTCTAAATTATTAAAAAAATAGAAATGGGCTAAATTGTGGGCCTATTAAGTTGACGCGTATGCAAGATTTTTTTACTTATTGTATATGTCAACAAACGATTCTAGCAGAAGTGACTGTTGGATGTCAATCCAACGGTCGTCTTGCTTCTTCAATCTCTGATCTTCTTGCTCCAGCCACCAAATTCAGCACCGGCAGGACCGCTATCGGTGTCAAAACCGGCAGATCTCGGGTAGGGGGTCCCGAACTATGCGTCTGAGGTCGGATGGTAACAGGAGACGGGGGACACGATGTTTACCCAGGTTCGGGCCCTCTCTATGGAGGTAATACCCCACTTCCAACTTGATTGATCTTGATGAATATGAGTATTACAAGAGTTGATCTACCACCACATCGTAATGGCTAAACCCCTAGAAGTATAGCCTATATGATTGTGATTCTGCCCTACAGACTAAACCCTCCAGTTTATATAGACACCAGAGGGGACTAGGATTGTACAAGGTCGGTTACAGAGAAAGGAATCTACATATCCGAATCGCCAAGCTTGCCATCCACGCCAAGGAGAGTCCCATCCAGACACGGGAGGAAGTCTTCTATCTTGTATCTTCATAGCCCAACAGTCTGGACCATGTTAATAGTCCGGCCGTCTGAGGATCCCTTAATCCAGGACTCCTTCAGTAGCCCCTGAACTAGGCTTCAATGACGAGGAGTCCGGCGCGCAGATTGTCTTCGGCATTGCAAGGCGGGTTCCTTCTCTGAATACTCCACAATAGTCTTAGGACATGGAAAACGTGTCCAGCTCTGCAAAACAAATACCACACACAACCATAGGAAGTATAATATGTCACGAGTCCAATCCGCTGACAACTTTTTGTAGAGTGACATCAGGTCACCGCCCGGCCATTATTCAACCGTTTTTAGCCTGCCACTCCATATTTCGAGGTGTGGTTTCATTGGCACGTCTTATCAAAGCAGAGATCGTGTCCCCTTATTGTGGGATTCTCATCAATACGGGCATGGATAACCCAACCGTGCCATCTGCACGACCCTTGGGAAATAGGCGAGTTTTAAGGCGAGCGGGGGGGGGGGGGGGCGCATGATATTCGCTGCCTTTATAAAGGGATGAGGATTCACCCTTTTTCACCCATGCCTTCTCTCTCTCTGCCCATCCCATTCTCGAGCTCCAGCGCCCAAGTTCTCATCTTCTCCGCCCCCAGAAAGCACTCCAGCCATGTCCGGATCCAGAGCGCAGGGCAAGTGGATGGCCTCCTCCGTCAAGGAGAAGGACATTACGAAGCTCCGGGAGGCCGGATACTTGGCCAAGGAAATCGCCCATCGGCTTCCGGCCGAGGGACAGATCGTACCCACCCCTGAGCCCCATGAGGTTCATCTCCCACTTCGTCCGCGGGCTGGGATTCCGTCTCCACCCGTTCGTCCATGGACTTGTGTTCTACTACGGGCTGGACTTCCACAATCTGGCTCCCAACTCCATCCTCAACATCTCGGCATTTATTGTCGTGTGCGAGGCCTTCCTCCGCATCCCACCTCACTTCGGACTATGGCTAAAGACCTTCAATGTGAAGCCGAAGGTGGTGAGTGGTCAACAAGTAGAGTGCGGAGGCGCCATGGTGGGCAAGATGCCCAATGCCACATGGCCCAAAGGCTCCTTCGTGGAGACTGTCAAAGGGTGGCAATCAAAGTGGTTCTATGTCATAGAGCCACGCGGCACCACCTGGGCCGCGGCTCCCGCATTTCGGTCCAGAGTCCCGATGCGGCTCACCTCCTGGCAAGAGAAAGGCCTGAACTGGTCTTCGGCGGACGAGCTGACAGCGCTTCAGACGCGCGTACAGAACATGATAAACAAGAACGTCAAGCTCGTCAACATGATGCAGGTGATGCTTATTCGTCGGATCCTATCGTGCCAACGTTGGACCTGTTATTTATGGGAATTCAACTCGGCCGAGCACTAGACCTTGCTGCAGTTCTTCGATACTATGCACGAAGACATCTAGAAGGTGCTTGTCAAGTCCAGCGAGACGCGGCCGGGCACGACTTGACCCATCCTGCTAGTCCGGTAAGTTTTTTCATGTTTCCAAGGTACATCCTTTACTTGCATATTTGAGGAAGACACCTAAGCCTCCCTACTGATTTTTTCAGAGCTGGACGAAGAAGGCAGAGCAGATTTACTGTCCGGCTCCGCTGCCTGAAGATCCAGAGATTCCTCTTCTAACGAAGATGCTGGTTCCGGTGCCCTATCAAGCGCCGAAGAAGAAGGCCAAGGGGACCAGAGGTGGTCTCCGTCACAAGGGCACTTCGGACGTGATGTCTGAAGACGCAGAGACTCATTCCTCCGCCGCCGAAGATGATGAGGAAGAGGAAGAAAGTCATCCCCCTGAGGGGGGAAGAAAGAAAAGGATGGCCTCCATGCGTCTGGAGACCGAGGCGTCCAAGAAGGGGAAAACCTCCCTTCCGGACAGCTCCACAGCAGACACCGACAACAGCTCGGAGTGGGTGTCGGTGTCAAAACTGGCGGATCTCGGGTAGGGGGTCCCAAACTGTGCGTCTAAGGCTAATGGTAACAGGAGGCGGGGGACACAATGTTTACCCAGGTTTGGGCCCTCTCTATGGAGGTAATACCCTACTTCCTGCTTGATTGATCTTGATGATATGAGTATTACAAGAGTTGATCTACCACGAGAGAATAGAGGCTAAACCCTAGAAGCTAGCCTATGATTATGATTGTTCTTGTCCTACAGACCAAACCCTCCGGTTTATATAGACACCGGAGGGGGAAAGCATTACACAGAGTCGGTTACAGAGAAGGAAATCTACATATCCGAATTGCCAAGCTTGCCTTCCACGCAAAGGAGAGTCCCACTCGGACACGGGACGAAGTCTTCAATCTTGTATCTTCATAGTCCAACAGTCCGGCACAAGTACATAGTCCGGCTATCCGAGGACCCCTTAATCCAGGACTCCCTCAGTAGCCCCTGAACCAGGCTTCAATGACGATGAGTCCGACGCGTAGTTAGTCTTCGGCATTGCAAGGCGGGTTCCTTCTCCGAACACTCCACAGAAGATCTTGAACACAAGGATCGTGTCTGGCTCTGCAAAACAAATTCCACATACCACCGTAGAGAGCACAATGTTTCACAAATCTAATCTGCTGACAACCTTTCACAGCGTGACATCACGCCATGGCCCGGTCATTATTCGAACCATTTTTTTCAACCTACTATTGCACATATTGCGAGGCGGTTTCATTGCCACATCTTGTCGAAGCAGAGATCGTGTCCCCTTATCACGGGATTCTCATCAATACGGGTGTGGGTAACCCAACCGTGCCATCAACACGACGCTTGGGGAATAAGCGAGTTTACAGGGCAAGTGGGACGCACATGGTTTCTACTGCCTTTATAAAGAGATAAGGATTCACCTTTTTCCACCCACGCCTCCTTCTTCCTCTGCTCATCCATTCTTCCTCGCTTGAGCTCTAGCGCCCAAGCATTCTCCTTCTCCGCAAAGTCATTCCAAGTATGTTCGGAGTGGGAGGCAAGTGGATGGCCTCCTCTGTTAAGGAGGAAGACATCACGAAGCTTCGGGAGGCCGGATACCTGGCCACAGACATCGCGCACAGGCTCCCTACCGAAGGGCAGGTCATCCCTACCCCGAAACCTCAGGAGAGGGTAGTGTTTCTCTCTCACTTTGTCCGCGGACTGGGATTCCCCCTGCACCCATTCGTCCACGGACTTATGTTCTATTACGGGCTGGACTTCCAGGATCTGGCCCCCAATTTCATCCTCAACATCTCGGTGTTTATCATCGTGTGTGAGGCCTTCCTCCGCATTACGCCCCACTTCGGCCTATGGCTGAAGACCTTCAACGTGAAGCCGACGATGGTGGTCGGCCAGCAAGCAGAGTGCGGAGGCGCCATGGTGGGCAAGATGCCCAATGTCACTTGGCCCGAAGGCTCCTTTATGGAGACCGTGAAGGGGTGGCAATCGGGGTGGTTCTATATCACCGAGCCGCGCGACACCAACTGGGCGGCGGCCCCCGAATTTCGATCCGACATCCCCATGCAGCTCACCTCCTGGAAAGAGAAGGGCTTAGCCTGGGGCTCATCGGTGGAGCTGATCGGACTCCAGACCTGCATAAAAAATGTGATAGGCAGGAAAATCAAGCTTGTCAACATGGTCCAGGTCATGCTCATATGCCGGATCCTTTCGTGTGAGAGACGGGCTTTCAATATGTGGGAGTTCGACCCGACCGAACACCAGACGTTGCGAGAGCTCTTTGACACAACGCACGAAGATGTCTGGAAGGTGCTGTTCAAGACCACTGAGGTACCACCGCCCATAGCCGAAGATCGCGGACTCAGCGCAAGGCGCCCCGCTAATCCGGTGAGTTTTTATATTTTGCAAGACGTGCCTTTTACTAGCACATCCGCGGGAGGAATCTAAACCTCCATGCCAATTTAACAAGACTGGGTGGCATTAGCGGAGCGGATTGACTGCTTGGCTCCACTACCCGAAGATCCAACATCAGCTCTCTTAACAGAGATGCTGTTTCCGGCGCCCTATGAGGTGCCGAAGAAGAAGGCCAAGAAGAAGGCCGCGGGGACCAGGAAAGGTCTCCGGCGCAAGGTTGTACCGGACCCATCGTCCAAAGACACCGAGGCGTGCTCCTCCAACAAAGAGGAGGGGGAGGTAGAGGAAATCCCTCCCCCCGCAACTGGGGGGAAGAAGAAAAGGAAGTCCGCCCCGTCTGGTGAGGCCAAAGGGTCCAAGAAGGGAAGGACCCTCTCTCCGGACCACTCCACCATAGCCGCCAACAGCGATGAGGAGTGGCTGCCTAGGGACAAGCCCCTGGCCAAGTCGTAAGTATACGGACACTATAATACTTCTGGCATGCTTTGATTTATTTCTTCTTATCATGCCGAATATGCATATGCAGTCCGGCCAAGTCCCACATTGGGTTATCCTCCTCGGATGGGTCTTTGGGCCAGTCGGCGATGAACAGCGATTCACTTCTGACGACCACCTCCCCTCGGCCCCCGGACGACACCGAGGTGTTGTCTCAGAGGATATAGGACCAAGGGGAAACATTTCTGGAGACGCCCACAGGAGAAATCCCAGCCGCCGGGCTCATGGGGGGGAAGGCCCCCATGGACTCCGATAACGGGGGCCGCAACAAGTCAGGCCCCCAGCCGGATACTGCGCTGGAACCTCCAGTGCTTTCGGATTCAGGCAGGCAGCCTCTCACTAAGGGGGCGTGCCGCCCGTGCTGATGACCTCTGTCCATCCAGAGGCGTCGGACAACTTGCTAGAAGCGCTTCGTGGCGCTTCCATTGACAAAGAGAACCGCACCATCATGAGTGCGGTGATCGAGAAGGTCCGGTCCACTAAAAGCGGATTGACCGAAGCCTGCGCCAGCCTCCTAACAAGCTTTGAGGTAAGTAGTAGAATTATAAGAAAATATCACAGTATAGACAGTAGCCCCTGATGCTCGGTTTGGCGGTCAGAAAGAAAGGCCGAACAGAGGATCAAATAATATCTGTAGGAGTCTAACAGAAAGTGTCCATGTGAATAAGCAGGCGTCACTCCTGGCCGCTGCCGCTCGTACTGCAGAGGTCTCTGGACTGAAGCAGGACTTGGAGCGGACCGAAGGAGAGCTCGGCCTCATGAAGAGGCAGATCGATGAAAACAAAGGTACACAATACCCCGTATGTATATTTATAAAGGAGAAATTGTTGCTGCTAACAGAAGTGTCATGGATTCTAATAGGGGCCACGACCGAAGTGGCGGCCCTTAAGAAGGCGTTGTCCGAGGCTGAAGACAAAGCGGCCAAGGAACGCGCCGAACGTGAGAAGCAAGAGGCCCGGGTCGACGAGGTCCAGCAAGAGCTCCAGGATTTCGTCAAAAATACGAGTCCTTGGAGCGTTACTCTAAGACGCAAGAGTCCGAGCTTGCGAAGGCCCTCCAGAGCGCACAGGATGCCAAGGACGAAGCCCAAAAGGCCCTCCAGGAGGTTCAAGCGGCTAAGAAAATTGTGGCAGGTAAGGCATTCAATATGCAAAGCAAGCATGTGAAGGAGACTTTCCTTTTACTTACCCGAATTTGGAGCTCTCCAGGAGCATTCGCAGATCTGCCGCGCAGCATATCTGATGCCGCAGAGTTCTACCGAGCTAAAGAAGGGAGCTCGACGGAGAAGTTGTTCTGGTCCCAGTGTATTGGGGCCGAACATCCGATGCCCTTGAGCGACCAGCTGAAGCAACTGGTCGAACTTCACAAGGCGGCCGAACTGGCCATGAAGGACCTCATAGTCCGGATGTGGCCTGTCGAGCCCTTGCCCAGCAGCTACTTCAGCCTGGTAAAGTGGCTTGTGAATGCCTGCCCGCGGATTGAAGTCATAAAGCGGCCAGTTTGTATTGAAGGTGCGCGCAGGGCCTTCGCCCGCGCGAAAGTGCACTAGGCGAAGATGGATGCCGAGAAGCTGGTAACGGAGGGCCGCCGAAGGGCAAGGACCACCGCAACCCCGAAAAGTATTATGATGGTGTCCTGAAGGGCGCCCGGCTTGTGGCGGAGGAATGTGCTAAGGATGTAATATTTGAATGAATGTACTCATTTGATCTTGTAATATGAAAACAAGTTCATTTGTGCCATATAACGCTTGTTGATTTAAAATTTTACCTTCTGTGCGGCTGTTTATAAAGTCTGAGAGTTGGCTAATTGTTGGCTTCTGCCCCCATGTAACTAGTACTAGGGTGTTCGGGATAAATCTAAACACTCTTTATCCAAACTTTTGGTCCTTTAAGGAGGTGCTTAGCGCAACGAACATGGCAATCGGACTATACAGCTTTATCACTCTCACTTAGCCATAGAAGTCTATAATTTTAAATTTTGGCGTAGCCCCTGGTATTCGGAAGGCCGAACTTGGGGCGCTATACACGCCTAAATCGGACAAGGCTGATTCCTCGCTAAAAGCGGAAAAAATCTTTAAGGATTTGAGACCTCTCGAACAACGACCAGCTCTCATCACATCATGACAGCCAGTTTTTGGCTTTCTCTACTGAGGTGCTTGTCCGGAAGAACCGGGACACAATCGCAGTAGTTCTCCCTGTTCCACCCTAGCTGATGTAGCGGAATGTAAGGCAGCAAAACATGGGAGCCGGGCAAGCCCAACTATTGACCCAAGACATGATTCGGAGCTGATGCATATACTGCTATAAGTTCGGGGTGCCCACTGTCGAAAGTGTTCGGACTTTTCTTGCCGTGTTATGGGGTATACTGAAGCCCCTGGCGGACTGAACGTACCAAAATGTACGGGCGCAATTTGCAATAAACAAACAGTCAAGGAAAAGGATAAAGGATTGTAATAATAAGCTGCCGCTGTACATTATTTTTCATTGTTATTTGAATAATACGTCATGGCGTATGTATACAAGTAGTGCGATATGCAAAATAGGACTATTTGACATGTCCTTAACCAAGAGCGAGCTGTGTGTGGTTATGTAAAATAGGTATAGCGATCGTTATTAGAGACCACCTGGGGATTCCCTTGTACGTCAAAGCTCCTTGCTTCCTTGGTGTTTCCATGCCGTGATGGGTCGATAGTCAGGCTATCGGAGGAGTCTCCAGACAATAGGGACCTGAAAGAAAGAAAAGGGTGAAGGTATACGGATCCTAGGGCGGTTGAGCCGCATTGTGGGACGCATTGTAGCTGTGTCTCCGCCTATGCCCATGGTATTTAAGTGTGTAATTATGTACGCGTGGCACGAATTTCACCGCTTGACTGGGACTAGGACGGAGGCTAAATTGCTAGGCGAGGTCTGGACGTGCCGGACGATCCTGTTGCAGAGTACTTTGGACTCGCTTAATGGTGTCCGGAGGCTTTATAGCCGAATTGGAGGTCTGCCTAAGAAGGTTGCTCTGTACCTCTGCTGCGAGGGCCGCAGTGTGCTCCTCCGTACGGAGGGAGCGCTCTGTGTTTTCATTGACTATTATAATCCCGCGAGGTCCGGGCATCTTGAGTTTGAGGTAAGCATAGTGCGGCACCGTGTTGAATCTGGCAAATGCGGTTCGTCCGAGCAGTGCATGGTAGCCACTGCAGAAGGGGATGATATCAAAGATTAACTCCTTGCTTCGGAAGTTGTCCGGAGATCCGAAGACTACTTCCAGTGTAGTTGAGCCTGAACAACAGGCCTCTACACCTGGTATAACACCTTTGAAGGTGGTTTTGGTGGGTTTGATCCTTGACGGATCGATGCCCATTTTGCGCACTGTATCCTGATAGAGCAGGTTCAGGCTGCTGCCACCGTCCATAAGGACTCATGTGAGGTGGAATACGTCAATGATAGGGTCAAGGACCAGTGCGGCCGAGCCGCCATGACAGATGCTGGTAGGATGGTCCCTGCGATCAAAGGTGATCGGACAAGAAGACCATGGGTTGGACTTTGGGGCGACTGGCTCCATCGCCTAGACGTCCCTTAGTGCGCGCTTCTGTTCCCGCTTGGGGATATGGGTGGCGTGTATCATGTTTACCGTTTTCACTTGGGGAGGAAATTTCTTTTGTCCTCCTGTGGTCGGCGGCCGAGGCTCCTCGTCGTCATCGCTATGCAGCCCCTTTTCCTTGTTTTCGGCATTCAACTTGCCGGCTTGTTTAAATACCCAACATTCTCTGTTGGTGTGGTTGGCTGGTTTATCGAGGGTGCCATGGATTTGACATGAGCGATCGAGTATGCGGTCCAAACTGGACGGGCTCGGATTGTTTCTTTTAAATGAATTTTTCCTCTGACCGGGTTTGGAGCCACTGAATCCTGCATTGACGACCGTGTCTTCGGTGTTATTGCCATTATTGTGACGCTTGTGTCTGTTGCGTCGGGGCTTGCCGTTGCTGTCTCTGGCGTCCGAGGTGCCAGGATTTCTTGATGTGCTGTTGCTATGAGCGAACCAGCTGTCCTCGCCTGCGCAAAAGTGGGTCATGAGTGTCATGAGGGCTGCCATGGACTTCGGCTTCTCTTGGCCGAGGTGTCGGGCAAGCCACTCATCACGGATGTTATGCTTAAAGGCCGCTAGGGCTTCGGCATCCGGACAGTCGACAATTTGGTTCCTTTAAGTTAGGAACCGAGTCCAGAATTTCCTGGCTGACTCTCCGGGCTGTTGGGTTATGTGAGTTAAGTCATCACCATCCGGTGGTCGCACATAAGTGCCCTGGAATTTGTCAAGGAATGCGTCTTCTAGGTTCTCCCAACTATCAATAGAGTTTGCCGGCAGGCTATTTAGCCAATGCCGGGCTGGTCCCTTAAGCTTTAGTGGCAGGTACTTGATGGCATGTAGATCATCTCCGCGGGCCATGTGAATGTGGAGAAGGAAGTCTTCAATCCATACTCCATGGTCTGTTGTCCCATCATATGATTCGATGTTCACGGGTTTAAACCCTTCTGGGAACTCATGATCCATTACTTTGTTAGTGAAGCATAAGGGGTGTGCGGTGCCTCTATGCCGGGCTACATCATGACGCAGTTCAAATGATTCTGGTTTGCCGTATTTGGCCCGGCCGGATTTGTATTTAGTGTATCCGGCATGGTGATCATCGTCATGCACTGGGGCGTGCCCCCATGATCCGTAGATCGATCTTGACTGTCCTGCTTTGTTTTCCAACGTGTCTCGCAGGTCCTGCATGTAGCCCCTGGCCTTTGTGTTTTTGTTCGATTGGCAACGGGGTGCGGCCTCGTGTTCGGGCTGATACGCAGCTTTGTCTCGGCCACGAGGTGACCGGTCAGCCGCATCCTGCGCTGGTAGTGTAGGCTCTAGTGCCTCCTCCTCGAATCGAGGTAACAACCTGCGCTTTGGGTAACTTTTGGTCGGGCGCTCGAGTCCGTATTCCTCGGCTGCCAGGACCTCGGTCCATCTATCAGTTAGCAGATCTTGATCAGCTTGAAGCTGTTGCTGCTTTTTCTTCAGGCTTTTTGCAGTGGCTATAAGCCGGCGTTTAAAGCGCTCCTTCTCGACGGGATCCTCAGGCACGATGAATTCGTCGTCGCCGAGGCTCACCTCATCTTTGGAGAGAGAGGCATGTAATTATCATCCTCTGAGTCTCCATCCAGTGCCTGTTTATCAGGGCTAGCTTGCCCGTGCTCCCGTCCGGCTTGCTTGAAGCTTGGCTGGGCGGGATTGTTTTCGTCTTCGGCACCATCCGGAGTGCTATTGTCTCTTGTGCCGGTATCGCTATTTTTGCTCTGGCGGGGCTTAGAACGGCGCCGCTGACGTCGGTGCTTAGATTGCTTCCCAAGGGGGTTATCCTCCGTTGCCTCATCACCATTGCTTTCTTTGGGCGTGTCCACCATGTATATATCATATGATGAGGTGGCTGCCCAGCGCCCTGTGGGCGGTGGTTCCTATTCTTCTCCGGCATCATCATCCATACCGTCGATGTCTTCGGAGTCGAAATCAAGCATGTCGGTTAAGTCGTCGACAGTGGCTATCAAGTGGGTGGTGGGTGGGAGACGAATTTCTACATCGTCTGCTTCCCACTCAAGCCGGACATAGTTCAGCCAAGAGTCTCCTGACAGGGAGAGAGATTCCAAGAGTGCTGGAAGATATACGCAGAGGTAAACTCCATGATCGGTGCCCAATCAGGTTCGATAGGCACGGATGCGCGCGGTTCGGAGCCTATGGCCGGAGACGAGTCCGAGGGTTCGATGACGCACACCTCATTCGAGGCGAAGTATGTGTTCGGCTCTATTGCCGATGAGTGTGTGGCCTCCGTGGCGGGGTCTATCCACCCATCCTCGGAGGGCACGATCTGCTCCAGATCTAAGGCGGGGGCAGCTGCAGGTGTGATCACCCGAACACCGTCCGATGGCAGATCTAAGTCATGCTCATCGTGACTGTTCGGCACACCTGTCATGGGCTCGAATCCGTCGAAGATCAAGTCTCCACGGATGTCGGCGGTGTAGTTCAGGCTTCCAAACCTGACCTGATGACCAGGGGCGTAGCTATCGATCTGCTCCAGATGGCCAAGCAAATTGGCCCGTAGTGCGAAGCCGCCAAATACGAAGATCTGTCCAGGGAGGAAAACCTCACCCTGGATCGCATCGTTGTGGATGATTGAAGGAGCCATCAAGCCTTATGGTGACGACACAGTAGAACTCTCAATGAAAGCACCAATGTCGGTGTGAAAACCGGCGGATCTTGGGTAGGGGGTCCTGAACTGTGCGTCTAAGGCTAATGGTAACAGGAGGCGGGGGACACAATGTTTACCCAGGTTCGGGCCCTCTCTATGGAGGTAATACCCTATTTCCTGCTTGATTGATCTTGATGATATGAGTATTACAAGAGTTGATCTACCACAAGATCGTAGAGGCTAAACCTTAGAGGCTAGTTTGTGATTATGATTGTTCTTGTCCTATGGACCAAATCCTCCGGTTTATATAGACACCGGAGGGGGCTAGGGTTACACAGAGTCGGTTACAGAGAAGGAAATCTACATATCCGAATTGCCAAGCTTGCCTTCCACGCAAAGGAGAGTCCCACCCGGACACGAGACAAAGTCTTCAATCTTGTATCTTCATAGTCCAACAGTCAGGCACAAGTAGATAGTCCGGCTATCCGAGGACCCCTTAATCCAGGACTCCCTCAGTGGGAGCCCAGGGACAAGCCCCTGGCCAAATCGTGAGTACCCGGACACATTCATATATCTAGCCACTTTACTTCATTGTTTTAATGTGCTGAATTATGCATTTGCAGTCCGGCTCGGTCCAATCTTGAGCTATCCTCCTCTTCGGAGGGTTCGCTTGACCCAGAGGCGATGGATAGCGGGACCCTTTCGGCGGCCTCCTCCTCCAAGATGATGGATAACACCGAGGTGTTGTCCCGAGGGATCCCAGGCCAGGGAGAGGCTCAGGAGGCTGTCAGGGCGGCGCCGGAGGGTGAAAGCTCGGTTGCCGAACACATGGGGGAGCAAACCCCCATGGACACCAATGATGGGGGCCATATCCAATTTGGCCCCCAGCCGACTACTATTTCGGAGACCCATATAGATCTGGAATCAGGCGAGCCACCTCTTTCAAAAGAAGGAGGTGCGCCTATCCCACCGATGACCTCTGTCCATCTAGAGGCACCGGATAATGTGCTGGAAGCGCTGCGAGGCGCTTCCATTGTTGAAGAACACTGTACCCTTATGGGTACAGTGATTGAGAGGATCTAGTCCGCGAAGAGCGGACTGACCGAAGCCTACACAAGCCTTCTAACAGGCTTTGAGGTAAGCAACATAATTATAAAAAGAATGTCACAGTGTAGACAGTAGCCCCTGATACTCTATCCGGTGTTCGGAAAGAAAAGCCGAACAGAGGATCAAATAATTTTTGCAGGAGTCTAACCTAATATGTCTATGTGAACAAGCAGGCGCCACTGCTGGCTGTGACGTCGCATAGTGCGGAGGTCTCCGGACCAAAGCAAAGTCTGGAGCGGAATGAGGAGGACCTTGGTCGTTTGAAGAAACAGTTGGAGGACAGTCAAGGTATGCAATAACCTTGTATATATTCAGGAAGGATGAAATGATTTGTGCTGACTAAAGTGCCATTTTATTTTTTTGGAGCCGCGACCAAGGTGGAGACCCTCAAGAAGGCGTTGGCCGAAGCCGAGGAGAAAGCAGCCAAGGAAAAGGCTGCCCGTGAAAAGCACGAGGCCAGGGTCAGTGAGGTCCAGCAGGAGCTCCAGGACGCCATGAAGAAATGCGAGTCCTTGGAGCACAAACTTGCGGATCAAGAGTCTGAACTAGACAAGGCCCGCCAAAATGTACACGATGCGTTGAAGCCCAAGGTGCCCTCCAAGAAATCCAGAAGGACAGAAAAATCGCGGTGGGTAAGGCCTTTATTATGCAGAGCAAATATGTGAAGAAAAGGTTCCTCTTACTGACCCAGATTCGGAGTTCTCTAGAGGCGTTTGCGGATCTGCCGCGCAGCATTTCAGACGCTGCGGAATTCTCCCGAGCCGAAGAGGGCAGCTCTACGGAGAAGCTGTTTTGGTCGCAGTACCTTGCGCTGGAACATCCGGCGCCCTTTAGTGATCAGCTAAAATAGCTGGTCGAACTGCACCTAGGCGGCCGAACTCCATGAAGGATTTAATAATCCGGCTATGGCCTTCCGAAGCCATCCCCATCAGCTACTTCGGGCTCGTGAAGCGGCTGGTCAATGCCTGCCCTCGGCTGGATGCCATCAAGCGGTCTGTCTGCATCGAAGGCACGCGAATGGCCTTCGCCCGAGTCAAGATGCATTGGGTGAATATGGATGCCGCGAAGCTTGTGACCGGGGGACCGCCTGCGGGCAAGGAGCACCGCACCCCCGAGTTGTACTTTGACAATTTTATGGAGGGATCCCGCCTTGTGGCGGAGCAATGTGCTAAGGATGTAATGTTTGATTGAATATGCTCATGTCATCCCTTCCTGTACTATGAAACAAGATCATTATGTAATATAATGCTTGTTATTTAAAATTTTACCTCCTGTGCGGCTATATTGTTAAATCTGAGAGTTGGCCAGTCGTCGGCTTCCGCCCCCACGTAGATAGTACCGGGGTGTTCGGGATAAATCTAAACACTCTTTACTCCAACATTTGGTCCTTAAAGGAGGTGTTTACCGCAACGAACAAGGCAATTGGACTATGTGGCTTTATCACCCTCACTTAGCCATAGGAGTTCGACAATTTAAATTTAGGCGCAGCCCCTAGTGTTCGGAAGTTTGAACTTGGGATGTTGTTAACACCTGATCGGATAAAAACCGATTCATCGCATAATGCAGAAAAAATCGCAAAAGATTTGAAAACCTCTCGAACAGCTGACCGGCTCACGCTGCATCATGACAGTCAGTTTTCAGCTTTCTCTACTGAGGTGCTCATCCAGATGAACCGGGACACAATCGCAGTAGTTCTCCCTTTACTACCCTAGCCGATATAGCGGAACATAGGGTAGCAAGCACAGGAGCCGGGCAACCCAACTATTGACCAAAGATATGATTCGGAGCCGATGCATATAATGCTATAAGTTCAGCGTGCCGAACTGTACTGTAAAAAATGTTCGGACTTTGTTGTCATAGTATGGAACATAATGAAGCCCCTGGCGAATTGAGATGTACCACAGTGTACGGGTGCAATTGATAAAAATATCAAGAAAAAGAAAAATGAAGTAATAGGCTAATGCCACAGAAATTGGGTCGCAAACCATTTTCCATTGTTGTTTGATTAATACATCAAAGTGTATTTTGTACAAATAGTGCAATAAGAAAAAGGGCTATTTAACATGCCACGACCAAGGGAGAGCTGTGTGCGGGTCCTTAAAGCAGGCATAACGATTATTTAAAGAAACCACCTGGAAATTCCCCCATACGTCAATGCTTCTTGCCGTCTTGGTGTATCCGTCCCTCTATAGGTCTGTCGATCAGGTCACCAGGAAGGACCTGGGGAAAGAAAAGAGACCTGAAAAGAAAAAGAAAAAGTGAAAGTATGCGGGTCCAGGAGGGTTGAGCCGTATTATGGACCACAATCTAGCTGTACCTCCGTCTATGCCCATGGTATTTTGAGTGCATAGTTATATACGCGCGGTACGAATGCTGCCGTTTGGTCGGGACTGGGACGGAGGCTGAATTGCTAGTCAAGCTCTCGACGAGCTGGACTGTCCTGCTGCAGAGTAGTCCGGACTCGCTTGACAGTGTCCGGGAGCTTGGCCGCCGAATTAAAGTTCTGTCTGAAAAGGCCGCTCTGTGCTTCTGCTGCGAGGGCAGCAGTCTGTTCCTCGGTACGGAGGGAGCGTTCCGTGTTTCCCTTAACTGTTATGACACTGCGTGGTTCGGTCATCTTGAATTTGAGATAAGCATAGTGTGGCACCGCATTGAATTGAGCAAAAGCGGTTCGTCCGAGCAGTGCATGATAGCCACTGCAGAAGGGGACGATATGGAAGATCAACTCTTTGCTTTGGAAGTTATCCGGAGATCCGAAGACCACCTCCAGTGTGATTGAGCCCGTACAGTGGGCCTCTACACCTGGTACGACACCATTAAAGGTAGTTTTTGTGGGCTTGATCCTTGAAGGATCGACACCCATTTTGCGCATTGTATCCTGGTAGAGCAGGTTCAGGCTGCTGCCACCGTCCATGAGGACTCGCGTCAGATGGAACTTATCAATGATTGGGTCAAGGACTAGTGTGGCTGAACCACCATGACGGATACTGGTCGGGTGGTCCCTGCGATCAAAGGTGATCGGGCAGGATGACCATGGGTTGAACTTTGGGGCGACTGGCTCTATCGTGTAAACGTCCCTAAGCGCGCGCTTGCGCTCCCTCTTGGGGATATGGGTAACGTATATCATGTTCACCATTTTAACTTGGGGGGGGGACTTCTTCTATCCCGCTGTGTTCGGTGGCCGGGGCTCCTCGTCATCGTCCTCGCTTTGAGGCCCCTTCTCCTTGTTCTCGGCATTTAGCTTGCCGGCCTATTTAAAAATACAACACTCTCTGTTGGTATGATTGGCTGGTTTATCAGGAGTTCCGTGGATTTGACATGGACGATCGAGTATGCGGTCCAAACTGGACGGGCCCGGATTGTTTCTTTTATACAGCTTCTTCCGCTAACCGGATTTAGAGCCACTGAATCCGGCACTGACCGCCGTGTCTTTGGTGTTGTCACCAGTGCTTCAACGCTTGTGTCTGTTGCGTTGGGGCTTGCCGTTGCTGTTTCTGGCTTCCAAAGTGCCAGGTTCGCCTGTGTTGTTATTGCTGCTGGCTAGCCAGCTATCTTCGCCCGCACAGAAGCGGGTCATGAGTGCCGTGAGGACTGCCATGGACTTCGGCTTTTCTTGGCCGAGGTGTCGGGCGAGCCATTTGTCGCGGATGCTGTGCTTAAAGGCCTCTAGGGCTTCGGCATCTGGACAGTCAATGATCTGGTTCTTTTTAGTTAAGAACCTAGTCCAGAATTTCCTGGCTAACTCTTCGGGCTATTGAACTATGTGACTTAAGTCATCGACATCTGGAGGTCGGACATATGTACCTTGGAAGTTGTCAAGGAAGGCATCCTCCAAGTCTTCCCAGCTGCTAATGGAGTTTTCTGGCAGACTGTTCAACCAGTGCCGAGCTGGTCCCTTGAGTTTTAGCGGGAGGTATTTGATGGCATGAAGATCATGACCGCGGGCCATATGAATATGGAGAAGGAAATCCTCAATCCATACCGCGGGGTCTGTTGTCCCATCATATGATTCGATGAACACGGATTTAAACCCTTCCGGGAATTCATGTTCCATTACTTCATCAGTGAAGCAAAGGGGGTGTGCGACACCTCTGTACCGGGCCAAGTCGTGACGTAGCTCTAATGGAGTTCGTTTGCAGTCTTTGGTCCGGGCGTGGTTATGTTTGTCATGTCCGGCCGGATGGCCATCATTGCGCATCGGGGCACGCCCCCGTGATCCATAGATCGATCTGGTCTGGCCTGCTCTATTTTCCAGGTCATGCCGCAGGTCATGTGTGTATCCCCGAGCTGTTGTATTTCTGTTTTTATGGCGAGGTAGTGTAGGCTGGTGTTCGGCTCGAGTTGCCGCTTTGTCCCGGCCACGTGGTGGTCGGCCAGCCGCATTATGCGCTGGTAGGACGGGCTCCAGCGCCTTGTCATCGAATTTAGGTAACAGTTTGCGCTTAGGGTAACTCTTGGTTGTGCGCTCGAGGCCGTATTCTTCGGCTGCTAGGACATCAGTCCATCTATCGTTGAGCAAATCTTGGTCAGCTTGAAGCTGTTGGTGCTTCTTTTTCAGGCTCCATGCAGTGGCTATTAGACGGCGCTTAAAGCGCTCCTGTTCGACGGGCTCCTCAGGCATGATAAAGTCTTTGTCACGGAGGCTCACCTCGTCCTCGGAGAGCGGAAGGTAGTTACTATCCTCCGAGTCTTCATTTATGGCCTGTTCGTCAGGGCTAACTCGCCCATCTTCCCGTTCGTCATGTTCGGAAGTTGGCTCAACGGGGTCTTCATTGTCTTCGGCATCGTCCAGAGTATTGTTTTCTCCTGTGACGGTATTGCTATTTTTACCACGGCGTGGCTTAGAGAGGCGCCGCTGACGCTGACGCTTTGGCTGTATCTCAGGAGGCTTATCCTCGACTGGATTTTCATTGTCACCGTTGTTCTCTTTGGGTGTATCCACCATGTATACGTCATACGAGGAGGTGGCCGTCCAGCACCCTGTAAGTGGTGGTTTCTATGCCTGCTCCTCTCCAGCATCGTCTTCCATACCGTCGATGTCTTCGGAGTCGTAGTCAAGCATGTCGGTTAAGTCCTCGACAGTGGCTATGTAGTGGGTGGTGGGTGGGAAGCAAAATTCTCCATCATCAACTTCCAATTCAAGCCAGATATAGTTCGGTTGAGAGTCTCCTGACAAGGAGAGGGCTTTTAGTGAGTTTAGCACATCGCCTAAAGGTGTGTGCCAGATGATGTCCGTGGAGCTGAACTCAACGATCGGCACCTGATCAGATTCGATGGGCGCGGATGTACGCGATTCGGAATCTATGTCCGGAGACAAATCCGAGGTTCCGATGACACAGAGCCCACTCGAGGTTGGATCTGTTTGCGGCTCTATCGCTGCTGAGTCCGCGGCTTCCACGGCGGGGTTAAGCTTCCCGTCTTCGGACGACGCAATCTGCTCCCGATCTAGGGCCAGAGCGGTTATAGGCTATCTCCTGAGCACGGTCCGATGACAGATTTAGGTCATGTTCATCATGGTGACAGGGAGCAGCCGTCATGGGCTCGAATCCGTCGAAGATCAACTCTCCGCAGATATCGGCCACGTAATTCAAGCTTCCAAATCTGACCCGATGGCCAGGGGCGTAGCTATCAATCTGCTCCAGATGGCCAAGCGAGTTGGCCCGCAGTGCGAAGCCACCGAATATGAAGATCTGTCCAGGAAGGAAGACCTTCCCCTGGACTGCATTGTTGTAGATGATTGATGGAGCCATCAGACGTTTTAGTGACGATGCAGCGGAACTCTCAATGAAAGCACAAATGTTGGTGTCAAAACCGGCGGATCTCGGTTAGGGGTCCCGAACTGTGCGTTTGAGGTCGGATGGAAATCGGAGACGGGGGACACGATGTTTACCCAGGTTCGGGCCCTCCCTATGGAGGTAATACCCTACTTCCTGCTTGATTGATCTTGATGAATATGAGTACTACAAGAGTTGATCTACCACGAGATCGTAATGGCTAAAACCCTAGAAGTCTAGCCTATATAATTGTGATTCTGCACTATGGACTAAACCCTCTGGTTTATATAGACACCAGAGGGGACTAGGGTTGTACAAGGTCGGTTACAGAGAAAGGAATCTACATATCCGAATCGCCAAGCTTGCCATCCACGCCAAGGAGAGTCCCATCCGGACACGGGAGGAAGTCTTCTATCTTGTATCTTCGTAGCCCAACAGTCCGACCCATGTTAATAGTCCGACCGTCCGAGGACCCCTTAATCCAGGACTCCCTCAACCACCTACTCCAGCCTCCCGTGGCTGACTGTGTTGCCGCACAGGCCTCACCAGCCCTACTACTGGCCAGGCCATCCCTCTACTCACCCACATCCGTCCACTGTTGTGGCTTCGTCGCCTTCGGGTCATTCCCTTCCTGGGTCTCGCCACCGTCCACTACGTTGTTGTTCTCAGGACGGCATGTCAACATTGTCAACAAACAACAACATCGAACGTGTGACACCCCCGATTCAATCATACACTAATCATAGATGCAAATGTGTACGATCAAGATCAGGGACTCACATGAAGATATCACAACACAACTCTAGACACAAATTAAAATGATGCCAGCTTTATATTACAACCCAGGGGCCTCGAGGGCTCGAATACATCAGCTAACAAACGAGTCAGCGTAAGCAAAAATATCTGAGTACAGACATAAGTTAAACAAGTTTGCCTTAAGAAGGCTAGCACAAAAGCAACATTGATAAAAAAAGGCAAGGCCTCCTGCTTGGGAGCCACCTAACTACTACTGGTCGTCGGCGGCCTCCACGTAGTAGTAGGCACCCTCAGCATAGTAGCAGTCATCATCAAAGGTGGCATCTGGATCCTGGGCTCCACCATCTGGTTGCAACATCTCGAAGAATGGAAAGAGGTGGAAAAAGGGGAGCAAAGCAACCGTGAGTACTCATCCAAAGTACTCGCAAGGAAGGATCTACACTAGATATGCATAGGTATCAATGAAATGGGTAGTATCTGTGGACTGGACTGTAGAATGCCAGAAGAGAAAGGGAAAGCCTAGCCTATCAAAGACTACCATCTTCAAGAAGCTCCAAGCACCTTGCAGCAATTAGAAGAGTATAGAATAGCAGTTTATATTTAACGAACATGTTGTAGAAATAACGCCCAAAGATCCTTCCCCGACTCCTGTGTGAAAGCAATCTCGGAGCCACATATCCACTACACGCCTCAGCACTTAGTATCCAGTTCTAGTTGTATCGATCAGGATACAACTCCGAGCGTCCGTTACTGTGGACCGGGCTATTCGAATAAATCAATCTTCCCTGCAGGGGTGCACCAACTTACCCAACACGCTCGATCAACTTCGACCGGACACACCATCATGGCATGACCGGCCTCAGCCAATAACCACGCCGTAGTCCTACCTAGGCTCAACAGAGAGGCCAACATGCTGGTCTACATCCAAAATGCGAAGGGTTCATGGGCCAATCGTCCTTTGCAATCTTGCGCATTGCGAACGTGGCTGGTGAGCAGACCTAGCCCCCTTATACAAGTGCAGGCTTAACCAGTCCCACCCGGCGTGCGCCACTCAGTCACTGAAGTCAGTGAGCTTTCGGAAGAATCATATGACACAGAGTGCCCACACTTATTCCTGCATGATGGTCAGTGCGAAAAAGGCCAGCGGCCTACTCGGATCAAATATCCAATCCTTAGTGTCTTGGTAGTGCGCGGTAATGAGCAGAGACTCATGATCATGTGACCCTGTCGCCCTGTCTCGTGGACTTATGAAAAGGGCTAAGAATGCCCAGCCGTGCCACATAATTATCTGTTGGGTACCCTCCAGGTCATCCCGACTTCACATCACTCGCGGGTACCCCTCGGGGGCGACCCAATGTCATCATGGTTCTGTGGTAAGTCCAAGTAACCGTGTGTCCAAAATAGCAAGGGGGGGAACCCGTGGAATCACCCTCAATGGATTCCCACTCGATGTAACCGTCAAGGTGGACTCGAAGGAATCACCCTCGATGGTCCACAGTTGAGGGGTTGCACGACAGAGTCGTTATCGGGAGTGGTAAAGGAGGAATCACCCTCGATGACCACGACGGAATAACTACACTACAGGGTTAACATCAGAAGTGCTTACGAGATACCACCCTCGGCACTCGATAATAACTCTGTAGAGTCATACAACTAAGCGGGGGGGGGGTGATGTGCGGTGTCGGGGTCTGGACGTCGATCACGTTGATCGAGTTATTGAACATAAAGCGAGGCAACTGGGACAAGGTGGGGGTCATTGATGGATCTCTAACCAACCTATACTAAGCAGTTTAGAATAAGCAGGTAAGGTACGAAAGCAGGTAAAAACAGGCTCTGCATTAGAATAGGATCATACAAAAGTGGTAGCAGTTCTAATGCAAGCAAGATAGGGAAAGAAATGGGCAATATCGGAATGAACAAGGGGGGTTTGCTTGCCTGGAACCTCTACAACAAGGATGTGGTCGTCAACTGCGTAGTCGTACCCCGGAGCTGCGTCGACCTTGGGGACTATGTTGGTGTTGGGGTCTAACGAGAGGGAAGAGGGGGGGAAACCAATAAATACACAAGAAACATGCAACACAGAGCATGCTATGCTACGGTCCAGTGCAGGGTTGCCTGAAAGAATGTCTAAGTCATAATAGTTATGTTAGGATTTAAGTTGCAATTATTAACCGATATGTATGCACTACTCATCTATCAGAACCGGTCGAAAAGTTGCGGGTTCACCTACATAGAGGGTCCCGACACGGAAATAGATGGCACGGTTGGATTCATGGGATTTTTCTGAGCAACTTTCATGTATAAAGTTTTTCGATCTGAACTACGGTTTATTTTCTACGAATTTCTAAAGATTTAAACATTTCTGAAATTATTTAATTTTAAAAGAAATGGAATTATGATGTCAGCATTCCATGGGGGTGACGTCGGTAGTCAACAGACTCACTGACCAGGGTCAAACCTGACCTTGTGGGTCTAGAGGGACCCACATGTCAGCCTCTGTTAGCTTAATAGTGGATTAAACTAATCTAGCAGGGTTAACTTGGGGTGTGGGCCCCAGGTGTCAATGAGTGTTTAGTTTAATCTAATTAGTTTTATTTATAAAAACATTTATTAGACTAATTAACAGCGGGCCCACATGTCAGTGGCTGGGGGCTGCCCAGTCAGCATGTTGACTGTTTCAAACCAGTCAGCGGGGGGCCCTAGGGCCCACTAGCAGTGGCCCAGAGATGGGGCCCGGCCAGCCACGTAGGAGGCCGGCGCCGGAGTTGTTCCGGAGGCCTCCCGCGGTGGGAAACTAGCCGGAGATGCTCAGAAAAGCACCACAGGGCACCAAATCATGTGCGGTTTGTTGTGTTCGAACGAGAACTCGATGTCGCGTCGCCTGGTGAGGTCGATTGGGCTCGGGGGTGGCCGAAACTGTGCCGGCGACGGGTGGAGGCGGCGGTGGTTTTTGGGCGAGCGCCACAACACAGTAGCAGCACGCTAAAGCATGAACTAATGGGCAGAAGGCGCTACACAACGCGGGGAGCCTGTTAGACACCAGCCCGTGACCAAATGTTCGACGGAGACACCCTGGCGACGTGAGAGGGCAGCAGCGCGTTTGGGCGCTCCACGGGGACGGCAAGGCGAGGCATGGTTTGGCACGCGAAGCGGCTCTAAGGGCTGATGGCGCTCGCTTGAGTCCATTGCCGCAATCGGCAGCAGGCAGGAGGCGACGAGCTCGCGGCGACGACCGTAGTACTGGCCCGTTGAGGACGGGCTATGGGAGCGAGAGGAGAAGCGGGCGCGTGCAGTGCGGGCGGGCGGAGCTGCTGAGCACGACGAGGTGGTCGGCTGCGAGCTCCGTGAGCCGCGGCCACCGCGGCGAACACCACCACGACGACGAGCTTGGGCACGACGGGGGAAGTAGCTACGGCCGTGGCAGAGGCTGGGAAGAGAGGGGGAGGAGCGTGGGGCTCACCAGGCCCTGTAGTTGTGTGCTCATGGGCTCGGGGATGGTCGTGGTGGCCGGAGAAGGTGACGGCGTGCGGCGATGCAGAGGAGGAAGAAGACCTTGCAACGGGCTCTCCGGTGGCGCTCGCCCCGCTTGGGTGGCTGAGGACGAGGAGTTAGACGACGGCCATGCTCTCGGGCACGATGGTGGGGCACGGGGCAGCCGATGGCCGCGGTGGAGCAGCAGCGCGGCGTCGGCGGCGCTCCGGTGAAAGGGGATCTGAGGAGGGGGAAGCGCGGGCGCGCGAGAGAGGAGGGGGTCAAGCTAGGGTTAGCGGGAGGGTCGACGATGACCTTGTAGACTGTGGGAAGAGAACAGATGGCTGCCGCGTGGCCATCCGCGGCCACGGATGCACGCCCGGCGGCCACCGCGTGGGGTGAGCAGTAGGAGGTAGGGGAACGCCCGCTAGTGGGCTGGGCTGGCTACCGTGCACTAGAAACCCATGTGCACAGTAGGACTTTGCCCCTTTTCTTCTTTTTCTATTTTCTGTTTTATTTTGTGTTTTCCAAATTGTTTCTCCACCATTTGAGTTTTGTAAAAATATGTGACTTGGCTCAACAATTATAGTGTAATATTTACCACTGCCAGAAAATGGTTTGGAGCCGAAATGATTTCATCTGAATTTTTAAGAAATGATTTGGCACTTTAAATTTCTGTTTTGATGTCGTTTCATGTTGTTCGAGTCACATAATGAATTCAGGTGATGTTGTTTTTCTGTAGATAATTAGTTATGGATTATTTGCTATTTAGTGAACATTTTAGTTTCTGATTTGAACAATTTTTATTTTCCATTTTAAATTTGAATTGGAATGTGAAATGAGCTATGATCCAACTGATGATCAAGCACTGATAATCATGGTGACTAGGCATTATCAGGGGGTGATCACAGTAGTGTGATACTGGGGATGTTACAAATCTCCTCCACTACAAGAAATCTCGTCCCGAGATTTAAGTGGGGAAGAGAAAAGTAACTTCGGGAGAATCTGACCCTTATAGTATTAATTATCTGGTGAACAATTCAGGGAATGTGGCAGAAGTATCTCTTGAGTTGAAACTTAAGCAAACATCGAGAGTAAAGTCTGAAGGTACAATAAGAAGTTTCAAGCGAATGGACAATTGATCGATACCTGAACAGAGTGTGAGAAAGGGGTTCAGAGCATCGGGAATAGCTCATCTCTCGGAAAGTGGCTCACGAATTACATACAAAGTCAAGTGGGAGGAATAACTTTGGAAACAGGGAGGTACGAGAGAGTCAAGTTTCGATCCTGTGGAACTGTGGGTTATGGGACCACCATGTGGGTTAAGAGCATGATGAGCGGTGACATCTTGCACAGTCATGATAACATGGCATGTCAGAGGATATCTTGCCAGCCTTGTCAGCAACAATGTCGGTACCAAGAGAGAGGGACGAAGAGAACCATTTTCCTTCTCGTAAGACGAGGCGGACCAATAGGCAAAGTTCTCGTCCATCGGTATTTACCGGAGTGTCATCAACAATAGTAATAGGGTCTTACTAACAAAGTTGTACACCGAGGTGCTTACTTAAGAAGGGATTTACCTCTGCTCAGACAAGTTAGATTACACGAAAGGTTAAACAAAACAATGGAAAGGAAAATGTGATTATCAGATTAAACAGACCAATGGCAAGGAAAATGTGTTTATCCCTGGGTATCAAGAATATATCTTTCCCAAGGAAAGGCATAGCATGATATACATGATAGGGCTCCAAGTATGAAACCAGTTAGACAAAGGGGCAAGGAATTTATGAGGTTTACCCATACAAAGGTGTTTGGATAATTGATCAAAAAGATTTAGCATTGCGCTTCCAATGTTCTTATTGATGATCGGAGTACCACAAACATGCTTCGGGATAGCATTGACATGGTCATCAGGGAAAGGTCAGTCTTTGGATACACAAAGGATCCATTAGAACAACTCATAAAATAAGTCATACAATTTTAGCAAGAAAAGATGATTTTGTGGACGACGGGCTCAACAACAATTCATCGAGGGGGCAAGGTTGGTATTTCTCATCATGAATTCGATTGATAACCTGGAAGAGCTCAAAATGTTGATGATGATCACGGCATATTCGTCGAGAGGTTCCATGAAGATGTAATCGATCGGCGATGACATCAAGTCAAAGGAATGATGAAGCGAAAGGTTATTGGAACCACGGGTATGACACAAACTCAAAATCAAGCTTGCTGTTCAAGGCAAAATGATATGACGAGGAAGATCGACATAGGCTTAGCTCATCATCAAAAATTGTGCTCTGGGGAGAAGGACCAGGTAGCACATTTAAAATTTAGCACGATAATGATATAGCCGATCGGGCTAGGAATGACTTGAAGGATTATTAAAATTGTAAGCAACGAAAACTACTTAGAGTTATAGAATCAGAGTGCGGAATCGATTCACTTATCGGTGGTCTCGAGTGACTAATAAGTCAGAACCCGGGGGAAATCTGAATTCGGTGAGAAGCAACACTAGATGATTACTCATAGGAAGCAACACAGTTCTTTGTTATCCTTGAGATACCAGAGGGTAGTACTCGAAGGAAGATCAAAATAGAGGTTGCTGAGATTATCGATCTGTAGAAGGGAAGTGCTATAACTTGTCCGCGAAATGGAATCAAAGGAGAACAATCATGGTCGGAACCATGGTTGCAAAGGACCAAAACCCAGAAATAAGGTGAACTTATACCAAGGAGATAATTAATTTTAAGAGAAGCTTCCATGATAAGATCTACATCGTGTCCATGGGCATGAACACAACGTTCAAGGTCGACTCTCACTTTTCCAAAGCATAACCTTTCATTCACTTCTTATTTCAAAAAGGCATTAGTGTTGAAAGTTTTACCTGGTGAAATACCAGATGAGTAAGACCTGTGAATTCTTTCGGGTTCACACAGATTTATGGAAGACATAGATTCAACCCATAGGGGCATGTTAGGAACATATACCACAATCTTCAAGAGTAAATAACACAAGCTCTAAAGCAAAGCATGATTGACAGAAGGAGAGGATACAATTTACCAGAGGCATTATGTATCTGGAAAAGAACTCACAAGGTGATTAACTATGAAGTACACTGTCGGATAAAATCCAACAAAGAATCTGGTGGTCCACAAGGGACTGATGTGAGCATTGGTACTCAGCCAGAAGAAGAAAGAATGCAAGGAGATCAGACTATAGAGACAAATGAATAATTTGAGATTTAATGCAAAGGAATGATGATTTCCAAATCAAGGGATCAGAAGCAAATGCTCTGATAAAGGATGGATAAGTTGAATAGACTTAGGGGTACAATCGACGACAATTTGATTGGTCGAGAACCAACTCAGGTTCGGAAAGACGTTTGAGCCGAAAGATAATTTATAAGGATCAATTGATGATTGCGTGCATTCGCGCACAAGTTGAATCAATGTACTCAAAATGATAGTGACAAAGGATTCCAGTACGATTAGTAAACTTATGGGATTAACCATAATGCAAGCAAGAATTTCAAGAGCAATAGGCTGCTAAAGATTTTTTGAAGATTGAAAAGTATTTGAAGACTTTTATGAAACACATGAACAACTGGGGATGAGCGGATACTCGGTAAGTGTGAGGAATTATCCGTAGGGGTATTCATGTGGCAAAGAACTGCAAGTCAGTAGGCACAAAAATTCTTGGAACAATAGAGTGGATTTCGGGGTATCTTGTAATAATAAGACCAATGGGGGAATGATTGTAAGAATTACAAGTGTATGTGGTCACCCATAGGGGTTTATCGATGGAAGGGGATTGCAAAAGCGATGGGCACAAGGGTCTCGTAAAAACATCGACAAGTATCTTCAGAATCTTCTGGTGAAGCAGGCGATCATCTGGAATTAGCGGCTCTCCGGGAGGAAGTGTTTACGAGAACCTAATGTTAGAGTTTGCAAAATCATTTAACCCAAATAGAAGAGAGATCAGAGTCCCAGAATAAAGATCGAGGAGTAAAAGATACTAATACCACCCATTTGTGATGTGGGCCCGTAAGCCGCACAACCATGTTAGTAAAAGTTTTGTAATGACTAGACCCGACTCCGGCCAAGGAGTTGAAAAGGGGGATTCCTACAGGTAGTCGGCTCTGATACCAACTTGTGACGCCCCCGATTCAATCGTACACTAATCATACACGCAAATGTGTACGATCAAGATTAGGGACTCACGGGAAGATATCACAACACAACCCTAGACACAAAATAAAATAATGCAAGCTTTATATTACAACCCAGGGGCCTCGAGAGGTCTAATACATCAGTTCGAATACAAACGAGTCAGCGGAAGCAACAATATTTGAGTACGGACATAAGTTAAACAAGTTTTCTTTAAGAAGGCTAGAACAAAAGCAATATCGATCGAAAAGGCAAGGCCTCCTGCATGGGAGCCTCCTAACTACTCCTGGTCATCGGCGGCCTCCACGTAGTAGTAGGCACCCTCAGCATAGTAGCAGTCATCATCGAAGGTGGCGTTTGGATCCTGGGCTCCACCATCTGGTTGCAGCATTTGAGAAGAATTGAAAGATGTGGAAAAAGAGGAGCAAAGCAACCGTGCGTACTCATCCAAAGTACTCACAAGCAAGGATTTACACTACATATGCGTCGGTATTAATGAAACGGGTAGTATCTATGGACTGAACTGCAGAATGCCAGAAGAGAAGGGGAAAGCCTAGCCTATCAAAGACTACCATCTTCAAGCAGCTCCAAGCATCTTGCAGCAATCAGAAGAGTATAGAATAGCAGTTCATATTTAACGAACATGTTGTCGAAATAACGCCCAGTGATCCTTCCCTGACTCCCTACGGGAA
This sequence comes from Triticum aestivum, assembly GCF_018294505.1. Lineage (NCBI taxonomy): Eukaryota > Viridiplantae > Streptophyta > Magnoliopsida > Poales > Poaceae > Triticum > Triticum aestivum. The sequence goes on along the minus strand of NC_057813.1, from coordinate 92,780,113 downwards.
AGCAATCTCGGAGCCACATATCCATTACATGCCTCAGCATTCAGTATCTTGTTCTAGTTGTATCGATCGGGATACAACTCTTAGCGTCCATTACCATGGACCCGGCTATTCGAATAGATCAATCTTCCATGCAGGGGTGCACCAACTTACCCAACACGCTCGATTAACTCCGGCCGAACACACCATCAGGCCATGACCGGCCTCGGCCGATCAACATGCCGCAGTCCTACCTAGTCTTAAAGAGAGATCAGCACACGGGTATACATCCTAAATGTGAAGGGGTCATGGGCCAATCGTCCTTTGCAATCCTGCGCATTGCGAACGCGGCCGGTGAGCAGACCTAGCCCTCTTATATAAATGCAAGCTTAACCAGTCCAACCCGACACGTGCCACTCAGTCCCTGACGTCAGTGAGCTTTCAGAAGAATCGTACAACGCAGAGTGCCCATACTTATTCCCGCGTGGTGGTCAGTGCGAAAAAGGCCAGAGGCCTACTCGGATCAAATATCCAAATTGTTAGTGCGCGGTAACGAGCAGAGAATCACGATCATGTGACCCCTTTGGCCCGTCTCGTGGACTTACGGCAAGGGCTAAAAACGTCCGGCCGTGCCACATAATTATCTCTCGGGTACCCTCCAGGTCATCCCGACTTCACATCACTTGCGGGTACCCCTTGGGGCCGACCCGATGTCATCATGGTTCTGTGGTAAGTCCAAGTAACCGTGTGTCCAAAACAGCAAGGGGGAAACCCTTGGAATCACCCTCAATGGATTCCTACTCGATGTAACCATCAAGGTGGACTTCGAGGAATCACCCTCGATGGTACACACTTGAGGCATAGCACGATAGAGTCGTTATCGGGAGTGGTGAAGGAGGAATCACCCTCGATGACCACGATCGAATAACTACACTACAGGGTTAATATCAGAAGTGCTGATGAGGTATCACCCTCGGCACTCGATAATAACTCTGCAGAGTCATACAACTAAGGGGGGTGATGTGCGGTGTCGGGGCCTGGACGTCGATCACGTTGATGGAGTCATCGAGCATAAAGCAGGGCAACTGGGACAAGGTGGGAGTCACTGATGGATCTCTAATCAACCTATACTAAGCAGTTTAGAATAAGCAGGTAAGGTATAAAAGCAGGTAACAAAAACAGGCTATGCATCAGAATAGGATCATACAAAAGCGGTAGCAGTTCTAATGCAAGCAAGAAAGGGAAAGAAATGGGCGATATCAAAATGAACAAGGGGGTTTGCTTGCCTGGAAGCTCTGCGGCAAGGATCTGGTCATCAACTGCGTAGTCGTACCTCGGAGCTGCGTCGGCCTCGGGGACTACGTCGGTGTCGGGGTCTAACGAGAGGGAAGAGGGGGAGGAAACAAATAAATACATAGCAAACATATGCAACACAGAGCATGCTATTCTACGGTGCAATGCGGGGTTGCCTAAAAGCATGTCTAAGTCATATTAGTTATTTTAGGATATAAGTTGAAATTATTAGCCGGTATGTATGCACTATTCATCTATCGGAAACGATCAAAAAGTTGTGGGTTCACCTACGTAGAGGGTCCCAACATGGAAACAGATGGCACGGTTGGATTCGTGGGATTTTTCTGAGCAACTTTCATGTATAAAGTTTTTTGATCTGTACTACGGCTTATTTTCTACGAATTTCTAAAGATTTAAACATTTCTGAAATTATTTAATTTTAAAAGAAATGGAATTATGACCTCAGCATTGCATAGGGATCACGTCAGGAGTCAACAGACTCGCTGACCAAGGTTAAACATGACCTATGGGTCCAAAGGGACCCACATGTCAGCCTCTGTTAGCTTAACGGTGGATTAAACTAATCTAGGAGGGGGGCCCACATGTCAGGTGAGTGTTTAGGTTAATCTAATTAATTTTATTTATAAAAATATTTATTAGACTAATTAACTGGGGGACCACATGTCAGTGGCTGGGCGTTGCCCAGTCAGCATGTTGACTGGGTCAAACCAGTCAACGAGGTCCTCAGGGCCCACTGTCAGTGCCCAGAGATGGGGCCCGGCCAACCACGTAGGTGGTCGGCACCAGAGTTATTCCAGTGGCCTCCCGCGGCGGCGAACTAGCCGAAGATGCTCGGAAAAGCACCACAGGGCACCAAATCACGCGCGGTTTGTTGTGTTCGAACGAGAATTCGATGCCGCGTCATCTGGTGAGGTCGGTTGGGCTCAGGGATGACCGGAACTGCGCCGGCAACGGGTGAAGGCGGCGGTGGTTTTTGGGCGATCGCCGCAACGCAGCAGCAACGCGCTAAAGCATGAACTAACGGGCGCGGAAGGCGCTATGCAACGCGGCGAGCGCGTTGGACACCAGCCCATGACCAAATGGTGGACGGAGACACGCCGACGATGTGCACGGGCGGCAGCGCCTTCGGGTGCTCCACGGGGACGGCAAGGTGAGGCATGGTTCGGCGCGTGGAGCGGCTCTATGGGCTGATGGTACTCGCGTGAGTCCATTGCCATAGTCGGCAGCAGGCAGGAGGCGACGAGCTCGCCGGAGAAGAGCTCGCGGCGGTGGCCGGCGTACTGGCCCGTCGAGGACGGTGCTAGGGGAGCGGGAGGAGAAGCGGGCGCGTGCAGTGGGTGCGGGCGGAGGTGCTGAGCACGATGGGGTGGTCGGCTGTGAGCTCCGAGAGCCGCGGCCATGGCGGCAAACACCATCGCGGCGACGAGCTCGAGCACGACGGGGGGAAGCAGCTACGGCCGTGGCAGAGGCTTGGAAGAGAGTGGGAGGAGCGCGGGGCTCACCGGGCCCTGTAGTTGTGCGCTCGCGGGCTCGGGGAGGGTCGTGGTGGCCGGAGACGGTGACGGCATGCGGCGATGCAGAGGAGGAAGAAGACATTGCAGCGGGCTTTCCGGTGGCACCCGCCCCGCCTGGGTGGTCGGGGACGACGAGTTAGACGACGACCATGCTCCCGGGCACGACGGTGGGGCACGGGGCGGCCAGTGGCCGCGGTGGAGCAGCAGCGCGGCGGCAACGGCGCTCGCGTGAATGGGTATCTTAGGAGGGGGAAGCGCGGGCGTGAGAGAGAGGAGGGGGTCGAGCTAGGGTTAGCGGGAGGGTCGACGACGACCTTGTAGACGGCGGGGAGAGGCTGGTTGGCTGCCGCATGGACATCCGCGGCCACGGACGCACGCCCGGCGGCTACCGCGTGCGGGTGAGCAGTAGGAGGTCGGGGAAAGGCCCCCTAGTGCGCAGGGCTACCTACTGTGCATTAGAAGCCCAAGTGCACAGTAGGCATTTGCCCCTTTTCTTCTTTTTCTATTTTCTGTTTTATTTTCTGTATTGCAAATTGTTTAGCCGCCATTTGAGTTTTGTAAAAATATGTGACTTAGCTCAATAATTATAGTGTAATATTTACCACTGCCAGAAAATTGTTTGGAGCCAGAATGACATCATATGAATTTTTAATAAATGATTTGGCACTTTAAATTTCTGTTTTGATGTTGTTCAATGTTGTTCGAGTCACACAATGAATTCAAGTGATGTTGTTTTTCTGAAGATAATTAGTTATGAATTATTTTCTATTTAATGAACATTTTAGTTTCTGATTTGAATAATTTCTATTTTTCACTTTAAGTTTGAATTGGAATTTGAAATGAGCTATGATCCAAATGATGATCAAGCACTGATAATCATGGTGACTAGGCATTATCAGAGGATGATCACTGTAGTGTGATACTGGGGATGTTACAGATGTACATGGAGAGGCTGGTAGTTGGGAACCACATGGTCCATGGCCGCACACAATCTAGTACCTCCTTGTCACGCCAAAAAATGAACCCTCCCCATGAAAGCTGGGACTCACCAGCTATATCTTCACTTCTGAAGATAATTAGTATGAATTATTTTCTATTTAATGAACATTTTAGTTTCTGATTTGAATAATTTCTATTTTTCACTTTAAATTTGAATTGGAATTTGAAATGATCTATGATCCAAATGATGATCAAGCACTGATAATCATGGTGACTAGGCATTATCAGAGGGTGATCACTCTAGTGTGATACTGGGGATGTTACAGATGTACATGGAGAGGCTGATAGTTGGGAACCACATGGTCCATGGCCGCACACAATCTAGTACGTCCTTATCACGCAAAAAAATGAACCCTCCCCATGAAAGCTGGGACCCACCAGCTATATCTTCACACGGAAGGAAGTGCCTCTTTATTAAGCGAAAAATAACGATTGCTCCACATGACAGCTGGGACCCACCAGCTATATCTTCGCACGGAAGGAAGTGCCTCCTTATTTAGCGTAAAATAACGATTGCTCCCTATGACAGCTTGGGCCACCTGATTTGGAGGCTGAATTATGGCCCTACTAAGTTGACGCGTACATAGGCTTTGTCAACTTAGTCAACAAATGATTCTATCACGAGTGACTGTTGGATTGTTAACATCCAACAGTCGTCCTGCTTCTTCAACCTCTAATTTTCTTGCTCCAGCCGTCCAAACCACCGCGTGCTCCTGCCTCCCGTGGCCGGCTGTGCTACCACGCAGGCCTCGCCGCCCCCTCCTACTCCCACAGCTGGACATGCCATCTCTTCTACTCACCCACACCCCCTGTTATTCTGTGCGGATGGTAGCCTCACACCACAGAGGAACCAGTCAACCCTCGTACTACCCTCCGCGTGTTCCCAGACTCGGCGTCGTTCCCTGTCTCACCTCGTCCACCACCTGGGGATGTCCGTGCAGCGTGGTCAACATGGTCAATGAACGACAGCCATCGGAAGAGGATTGTATGTAGTGAGGCTGACAGATGGACCCACCAACTACATCTTCGCATGCAAGGAAGTGCCTCCTTATTACGCCCAAAAAAGAATCCTCCCCCTAACAGCTTGGACCCACCATCAATATCTTCGCACGCAAGGAAGTGCCTCCTTATCCTCCCTGACAGCCAGGACCCACCCGGTTGAAGCGTACGTAGTGCTGTCATTCTGGTCGCAAACATGTACGTACATACTGGTCCATTGGTCTTTTTGCCATGATGAACCGTGGCCTAGTAAGGAGCGGTAGCTGTTTAGGCAATCCCGTCTATATCGTCACTACAAAAAAAAGACACATCCGTGACATTTTGGGCCGAACGAAAATATTTTCTGTCATACATATGACACTTCTATGACGATAATTGTGACAAAACCCGGTATCATCATAGATGTGGTGGGCTCCTACTTCTATGACAAAAATTCATGACAGAAAATGGGCTTTTTGTCCTGGGCGGGCCGGAGACGCAACTGCATGACATTCTTTGGGCCGTCCATGACGGAAAAAACCGTGGTAGAAGCGAGGGGGAGGAAAATTTCGGGGAGTTGCCAGTTACGGTGGGAGGTCGGGGGCGGAGCGATGCGTGTTTCTCTCGTACGTACGCGCGTGTGTGCGAGGCGTTGGCTCTAACTGAACCCGAACGATTGCACTGTAGGCTACGTGTTACTGAACCCGAGGGATCGATCGATGGCTGTTAACTGAACCTGATGGAGCGATTCCTTCG